>NC_091288.1:113224181-113524181 GCF_032444005.1 Ranitomeya imitator | reverse complement strand
CAGGCAGGGAGTGCGCACAGACCCCACAGTTCAGGGAGCAGCTTCTGGGGCATCTGTGGTCATACTGGGAGCTGTGACCATAGCCCTGCTCTGCCCTATACTGGCAACCTGTATTCTGCAGACCGCGGACTCGGGTGGTGGAGCGTCCTGACCACAGTCCCCTGGGTGAGCAGGCAGGGAGTGCGCACAGACCCCACAGTTCAGGGAGCAGCTTCTGCGGCATCTGTGGTCATACTGGGAGCTGTGACCATAGCCCTGCTCTGCCCTATACTGGCAACCTGTATTCTGCAGACCGCGGACTCGGGTGGTGGAGCGTCCTGACCACAGTCCCCTGGGTGAGCAGGCAGGGAGTGCGCACAGACCCCACAGTTCAGGGAGCAGCTTCTGGGGCATCTCTATTCATACTGGGAGCTGTGACCATAGCCCTGCTCTGCCCTATACTGGCGACCTGTATTCTGCAGACCGCGGACTCGGGTGGTGGAGCGTCCTGACCACAGTCCCCTGGGTGAGCAGGCAGGGAGTGCGCACAGACCCCACAGTTCAGGGAGCAGCTTCTGGGGCATCTGTGGTCATACTGGGAGCTGTGACCATAGCCCTGCTCTGCCCTATACTGGCAACCTGTATTCTGCAGACCGCGGACTCGGGTGGTGGAGCGTCCTGACCACAGTCCCCTGGGTGAGCAGGCAGGGAGTGCGCACAGACCCCACAGTTCAGGGAGCAGCTTCTGCGGCATCTGTGGTCATACTGGGAGCTGTGACCATAGCCCTGCTCTGCCCTATATTGGCAACCTGTATTCTGCAGACCGCGGACTCGGGTGGTGGAGCGTCCTGACCACAGTCCCCTGGGTGAGCAGGCAGGGAGTGCGCACAGACCCCACAGTTCAGGGAGCAGCTTCTGGGGCATCTCTATTCATACTGGGAGCTGTGACCATAGCCCTGCTCTGCCCTATACTGGCGACCTGTATTCTGCAGACCGCGGACTCGGGTGGTGGAGCGTCCTGACCACAGTCCCCTGGGTGAGCAGGCAGGGAGTGCGCACAGACCCCACAGTTCAGGGAGCAGCTTCTGGGGCATCTGTGGTCATACTGGGAGCTGTGGCCATAGCCCTGCTCTGCCCTATACTGGCAACCTGTATTCTGCAGACCGCGGACTCGGGTGGTGGAGCGTCCTGACCACAGTCCCCTGGGTGAGCAGGCAGGGAGTGCGCACAGACCCCACAGTTCAGAACAGCTTCTGGGGCATCTCTGGTCATGCTGGGAGCTGTGACCATAGCCCTGCTCTGCCCTATACTGGCAACCTGTATTCTGCAGACCGCGGACTCGGGTGGTGGAGCGTCCTGACCACAGTCCCCTGGGTGAGCAGGCAGGGAGTGCGCACAGACCCCACAGTTCAGGGAGCAGCTTCTGGGGCATCTCTATTCATACTGGGAGCTGTGACCATAGCCCTGCTCTGCCCTATACTGGCGACCTGTATTCTGCAGACCGCGGACTCGGGTGGTGGAGCGTCCTGACCACAGTCCCCTGGGTGAGCAGGCAGGGAGTGCGCACAGACCCCACAGTTCAGGGAGCAGCTTCTGGGGCATCTGTGGTCATACTGGGAGCTGTGGCCATAGCCCTGCTCTGCCCTATACTGGCAACCTGTATTCTGCAGACCGCGGACTCGGGTGGTGGAGCGTCCTGACCACAGTCCCCTGGGTGAGCAGGCAGGGAGTGCGCACAGACCCCACAGTTCAGAACAGCTTCTGGGGCATCTCTGGTCATGCTGGGAGCTGTGACCATAGCCCTGCTCTGCCCTATACTGGCAACCTGTATTCTGCAGACCGCGGACTCGGGTGGTGGAGCGTCCTGACCACAGTCCCCTGGGTGAGCAGGCAGGGAGTGCGCACAGACCCCACAGTTCAGAGAGCAGCTTCTGTGGCATCTCTGGTCATACTGGGAGCTGTGACCATAGCCCTGCTCTGCCCTATACTGGCGACCTGTATTCTGCAGACTGCGGACTCGGGTGGTGGAGCGTCCTGACCACAGTCCCCTGGGTGAGCAGCCACGGAGTGTGCACAGACCCCACAGTTCAGGGAGCAGCTTCTGGGGCATCTGTGGTCATGCTGGGAGCTGTGACCATAGCCCTGCTCTGCCATATACTGGCGACCTGTATTCTGCAGACCGCGGACTCGGGAGGTGGAGCTTCCTGACCACAGTCCCCTGGGTGAGCAGGCAGGGAGTGCGCACAGACCCCACAGTTCAGGGAGCAGCTTCTGGGGCATCTCTGGCCAGACTGGGAGCTGTGACCATAGCCCTGCTCTGCCCTATACTGGCGACCTGTATTCTGCAGACCGCGGACACGGGTGGTGGAGCGTCCTGACCACAGTCCCCTGGGTGAGCTGACAGTGAGTGCGCACAGACCCCTCAGTTCAGAGCAGCTTCTGGGGCATCTCTATTCATACTGGGAGCTGTGACCATAGCCCTGCTCTGCCCTATACTGGCGACCTGTATTCTGCAGACCGCGGACACGGGTGGTGGAGCGTCCTGACCACAGTCCCCTGGGTGAGCAGACAGTGAGTGCGCACAGACCCCACAGTTCAGAGCAGCTTCTGGGGCACCCATTGTGAGATGGGAGGTTTCTGGCCATACTGGGAGCTGTGACCACAACCCAGCCCCCAAAATGCTCCTTCAGGGCTGTGTACCCACAAGTCTAACCCTTCGGGGTCTTACGGATTCTAAGTGCTTTCTGATAATTAATTTGGGGTGATCACTTTTCCGTTATATATATAATTACATCAGGTTGTTATGGATTTTTTTAAGGTGGCGCTTTACAGGTAAGTCAGAAAATGAAGTATGGCACATCAGAGTCCAGAGCAAGGAATGTGCAATGCTGAGGTCCTAGCACCGGGGAATCATGAAAACATCACTGAGATAAATCGTGCCTTGTCTTCTGACATAGTGTGACATAGAAAAAAGACCTTTCCGTCAAGTTAAAAGAAGAGGTAAAGGGAAGCTGCATAGCTAGAGCTGTAATGCAGAATGCAGTCTGTCCTAAGATAATGTGTGCACAGTGTCTTACAGGCAGCACTCTCTGTAACCCACCTGGAAACACGCTGAAAGGATAAAAAGAATAAACACTATACTTCTGTACCAGGAAAGATGTTTGATCAAGTTGTTAAATAGCATGTACTTGATTAAGAATACAGTAATTAACCAGAGTCAGTGTAGGCTTGTAGCTAACAAGTCTTGGCAGACTAATCTAATTTCGTTCTGTGATGGAATCACTGACTGGGTGGATCAGGGAAACACGGTAGATATAGTATATCTCGAATTCTGCAAAGCATTTGATAAAGTATCTCTTACTATCCTTATTGAAAAAATGACAAAGCATGGAATGGACAAGGCTAAGGTTAGGTGGATTCTTAACTGGCTCATGTACAAAAGGAAAGAACAACAGTTGTGGAATCAAGGTGGTGCACAAGTAGGATAACCAAATCTTTCAACTGTAATGTAGAGACACTTGACACTCAAATAGGTGTATTCAAATGAAATTTAATGAATGTAGAAAATCCAGAGATATGACGCTTCTGTCAACAAATGACCTTCATCAGTCATGTGGCTAGAAAAAAAGCTATGTGAAGTCGCGCTATGCTAAGGTCTGTGGTGTCTGCGTTTACAGTCTCAGCGGTAGACATCGCCAACTTCATAGCGTTCCTCAGGCGGCTTCTTCTTGGGCACCGCTCTGCTTTAGGGCTTAGACAGGCTGTTGTATTACAAACCCTACTTTCTAAGCCTGAACCTTAAAGGGGATAGTCCGAAACACAAATTAATTTTCATCCTAAATCTCTGCCATAATCGATTGTTTTCTAATATACCGTATATACTCGAGTATAAGCCGACCCGAGTATAAGCCGACCTCCCTAATTTTGCCACAAAAAACTGTGAAAACTTAATGACTCGAGTATAAGCCTAGGGTGGGAAATGCAGCAGCTACCGGTAAATGTCAAAAGTAAAAATAGATACCAATAAAAGTAAAATTGAGACATCAGTAGGTTAAGTGTTTTTGAATATCCATACTGAATCAGGAGCCCCATATAATGATCCATAAAGTTTGATGGCCCCTTAAGATGCTCCATATTAAAATATGCCCCCATATAATCCTGCATAAAGGTTAATAATGACCCCATAAGATGCTCCATAGACACATTTGCCCAATATAATGCTGCACAAATGTTGATTATGGCCCCATAACATGCTCCATAAAGATATTTACCCCATATAGTGCTGCACAAACGGTGATTTTGGCCCTATAAAGACACTTGCCCCATATAGTGCTGAACAAACCTTGATTATGGCCCTATAAAGACACTTGCCATATATAGTGCTGCACAAACGTTATGGCCCCATAAAATGCTCTATACAGACACTTGCCCCATTATAGTGCTGCAAACCGTTTTGGCCCCATTATAGTGCTGCACAAATGTTATGGCCCCATAAGATGCTCTATACAGACACTTGCCCCATTATAGTGCTGCACAAATGTTATGGCCCCATAAGATGCTCTATACAGACATTTACCCCATTATAGTGCTGCACAAATGTTATGGCCCCATAAGATGCTCTATACAGACACTTGCCCCATTATAGTGCTGCACAAACGTTATGGCCCCATAAGATGCTCTAAACAGATATTTGCCCCATTATAGTGCTACACAAACGTTATGGCCCCATAAGATGCTCTAAACAGACATTTGCCCCATTATAGTGCTGCACAAATGTTATGGCCCCACAAGATGCTCTATAAAGACACTTGCCCCATTATAGTGCTGCACAAACTTTATGGCCCCATAAGATGCTCTATAGAGACATTTGCCCCATTATAGTGCTGCACAAACGTTATGGCCCCATAAGATGCTCTATAGAGACATTTGCCCCATTATAGTGCTGCACAAATGTTATGGCCCCATAAGATGCTCTATACAGACACTTGCCCCATTATAGTGCTGCACAAACGTTATGGCCCCATAAGATGCTCTAAACAGACATTTGCCCCATTATAGTGCTGCACAAACGTTATGGCCCCTTGAGATGCTCTATACAGACACTTGCCTCATTATAGTGCTGCACAAACGTTATGGCCCCATAAGATGCTCTATAGAGACATTTGCCCCATTATAGTGCTGCACAAATGTTATGGCCCCATAAGATGCTCTATACAGACACTTGCCCCATTATAGTGCTGCACAAACGTTATGGCCCCATAAGATGCTCCATACAGTCACTTGCCCCATTATAGTGCTGCACAAACGTTATGGCCCCATATGATGCTCTATACAGACTCTTGCCCCATTTGCTGTTGCTGCGATACAAACAAACAAAAAAATCACATACTCACCTCTCCGTCGCTCAGGCCTCCGGCACTTTCAAAATTCACCTGACTTCGTTCCGACGCCGCTCCATTTTCAGCACTGACGTTCAGGCAGAGGGCGCGCACTAACCACGTCACTGCGCCCTCTGACCTGAGCGTCATTGCAGAAGACGCTGAAAAGACAGAGCAGCGCCCGGAACGGGGAGCAGGTGAATATCGCGCAGCGCTGCGCTCCCCTCCTCGTTATACTCACCTGCTCCTGGCACTGTGCAGTCCCTGCTTCCCTGGCACTGCTGCTTCTTCCTCTACTGAGCGGTCACCGTTACCGCTCATTACAGTAATAAATATGCGGCTCCACCCTTATGGGAGGTGGAGTCGCATATTCATTACTGTAATGAGCGGTACCATGTGACCGCTCAGTACAGGAAGAAGCTGCCGGCGCCGGGGAAAAGACGTGCAGGGACCGCGCCGGGAGTAGGTGAGTATAATTAGACAGCCCCCGCTCCCCCTCCCCTGCCGACCCCTGGGTATGACTCGAGTATAAGCCGAGAGGGGACTTTCAGCCCCCAAAAATGGGCTGAAAATCTCGGCTTATACTCGAGTATATATGGTACTTTAATTAGAAAGTCTGTAACATCCGTCACTACCGGATTTATTTTTCTTAGAATCTTTTTCCAATTAATGAATGTGTTTCCTCTTCTCAGTGGTGTGCGCCTCACCAGAAATACCACTACATTCAGGGACTAGAACGACATTTGGTGATTGTGGCTGCCGGACGCTGCCCCGCTCAGGCTCTGTCCTCTTTGGCGGGGCTGGCCTGGACTCAAGTGAAATGTGTTGCTCAGTAACCTATCTAGTAAAGGTACCGTTAAACTAAAGGATTTACCAACGATCACGACCAGCGATACGACCTGTCCGTGATCATTGGTAAGTCGTTGTGTGGTCGCTGGGGAGCTGTCACACAGACAGCTCTCTCCAGCGACCAACGATCAGGGAAAAGACTTCGGCATCGTTGAAACTGTCTTCAACGATGCCAAAGTCCCCCTGCAGCACCCGGGTAACCAGGGTAAACATCGGGTTACTAAGTGCAGGGCCGCGCTTAGTAACCCGATATTTACCCTGGTTACCATTGTAAAAGTGTAAAAAAAAAAAACCAGTACATACTCACATTCTGATGTCTGTCACGTCCCCCGGCGTCCACAGAGTTAAAACTGCTTTCGGCAAGAGCGCTGCTAATGCACGCGCTGCTGCCGAGAAGCTTCCCTGCACTGACTGTGTCAGCGCCGGCAGTAACAGCGGTGACGTCACCGCTGTGCTCTGCTTTACGGCCGGCACTGACAGTCAGTGCAGGAAAGCTCTCGGCCGGAGCGCGTGCATTAGCAGCGCTCTTGCCGAAAGCAGTTTTAACCCTGTGGACACCGGGGGACGTGACAGACATCAGAATGTGAGTATGTACTGTTTTTTTTTTTTTCACTTTTACAATGGTAACCAGGGTAAATATCGGGTTACTAAGCGCGACCCTGCGCTTAGTAACCCGATATTTACCCTGGTTACAAGTGAACACATCGCTGGATCGGCATCACACGCCGATCCAGCGATGAGAGCGGGTGATCAGCGACCAAAAAAAGGTCCTAATCATTCCCCAGTGACCAACGATCTCCCAGCAGGGGCCTGATCGTTGGTCGCTGTCACACATAACGAGATCGTTAGCGGGATCGTTGCTACGTCACAAAAAGCGTGACGTTACAACAATATCCTTAACGATATCGTTATGTGTGAAGGTACCTTAATTCTGCCTTCTCTTGATCCTCGGTGACCTGTTTTACAGGACAATTCTCTTTATCATTAACTGCCTTACTAACAGTGGGTGTAGGCCATGTAGCCAATGTAGGGATTTTTTTTTCACCTAAATGATGAATTAAAAAATGTAATTTCTGTAGATAATAATAAGGAAATACCAGATATACCATAGGTTTTGTTTTGTATGTGTTGCACTTTTTTGTCAATTATTCTGAGAGGGATAAACTTATTATTTTGGGATATCTGTGACAGTTTGATCTGTATATGAGTAATGCTTTACAGAATAACAAGGTCATCCTCCTAGATAACGCTGATTCATCTCTTCTTCCTCCTGTTCTCATCCGTTTATACTCGTATAAGTGAGTGATAATATGTGGCTATAAACCACGTGTCTACAGCTGTCCTTCATCATTTTATTATATGGGCTGGAACTGTTCCCACACTGCATGTAGCTGATGTCAGAGATGGAGTAGTGTTACACCTTGGTGAATCAGAAGAACTGAGCAAGAATCCAATCACTGTCATTTTCACCTTTGCCTTAAGGTTTAATCTTATGCTTAACCCTGCTGTGGAACCATGGGGTCATATAGACCCCAGTGCTGAATAAATTGAAATATTTCTAAAACTGATCAATCTTGGACATTGACCTTCTGTGTATTTTCAAGTAACATAATTCTGCTTATGTTGATGATATTTTGAATTTGTTTTTCAATTTTGTTTCAAAGTTATTTTCAATTTTCTGTGTTTGGGACTCTCCTGACCCCATAGTACCTTTGTCTGACATTTTTTTTAAATATTTTCTGTTTATTCACAAGATTGGAAATATAATTGTAAATAAACAATGGCTCGTCACTTCCAAGTGACACCGGAACTGTTACCGGACAGCGCAAACGGTGCTATGTTTGTCCTCGATCGAAGGACAAAAAGACGAGATTTGTTTGCAATGACTTAAAGAAGTTAATTTGTGAAAACCATGGCACTATGACGTGCAGTGAATGCAAGGGCTAAATTTATGGTCAGATCATTCGTTGTTATTATGTTATTACTAAAATCCACACAGTTGCAGTTATTGTGCATTTTTTATTGAATTTGAATACTTTTAATTAAAGCATTAATTAAAGCATTTCAGTTTGTGTTTGATGGCAAATAAATCACTTCAAAGTTACGTTTGATTTCATAACTGTGTTCTGAAATGATGACAGAATAAAACTTGATTATTCTGAACAGCCAGCATGTTGAACTTAATGAAATATGACGATTTTGAGCCTGGGGTCATATAGACCACATGGTACCAAAGCAGTGATTTTTTTTTTTTCATGGTTCCACAGCAGGATTAACCCCTTTCTGCCATTAGACGTACTATTGCGTCCATGTGGGGTGGGCTTTACTTCCCAAGGACGCAATAGTACGTCATATGCGATCGGCAGCGCCCACGGGGGGAGCGCCGCCGATCGCGGCCGGGTGTCAGCTGTTTATCGCAGCTGACATCCGGCACTATGTGCCAGGAGCGGTCACGGACCGCCCCCGGCACATTAACCTCCGGCACACCGCGATCAAAGATGATCGCGATGTGCCGGCGGTACAGGGAAGCACCGCGCAGGGAGGGGGCTCCCTGCGGGCTTCCCTGAGCCCCCCGCAGCAACGCGATGTGATCGCGTTGCTGCGAGGGTCTCACCTCCCTCCCTGCTCCCTCCAGCCCCGGATCCAAGATGGCCGCGGATCCGGGTCCTGCAGGGAGGGAGGTGGCTTCACAGAGCCTGCTCAGAGCAGGCACTGTGAAGCAGCCTGCACTCCTATCAGATCAGTGATCTGACAGAGTGCTGTGCAAACTGTCAGATCACTGATCTGTGATGTCCCCCCCCTGGGACAAAGTAAAAAAGTAAAAAAAAAAAAATTGAAATGTGTAAAAAAAAAATTAAAAAAAATATTCCAAAATAATGAAAAAAAAAATAAAGATATTATTCCCATAAATACATTTCTTTATCTAAATTAAAAAAAAAAACAATAAAAGTACACATATTTAGTATCGCCGCGTCCGTAACGGCCCGACCTATAAAACTGTCCCACTAGTTAACCCCTTCAGTAAACACCGTAAGAAAAAAAAAAAAAAACGAGGCAAAAAACAACGCTTTATTATCATACCGCCGAACAAAAAGTGGAATAACACGCGATCAAAAAGACAGATATAACTAACCATGGTACCGCTGAAAGCGTCATATTGTCCCGCAAAAAACGAGCCGCCATACAGCATCATCAGCAAAAAAATAAAAAAGTTATAGTCCTGAGAATAAAGCGATGCAAAAATAATTATTTTTTCTATAAAATAGTTTTTATCGTATAAAAGCGCCAAAACATAAAAAAGTGATATAAATGAGGTGTCGCTGTAATCGTACTGACCCGAAGAATAAAACTGCTTCATCAATTTTACCAAACGCGGAACGGTATAAACGCCTCCCCCCAAAAGAAATTCATGAATAGCTGGTTTTTGGTCATTCTGCCTCACAAAAATCGGAATAAAAAGCGATCAAAAAATGTCACGTGCCCGAAAATGTTACCAATAAAAACATCAACTCGTCCCGCAAAAACCAAGACCTCACATGACTCTGTGGACCAGAATATAGCAAAATTATAGCTCTCAAAATGTGGTAACGCAAAAAATATTTTTTGCAATAAAAAGCGTCTTTCAGTGTGTGACGGCTGCCAATCATAAAAATCCGCTAAAAAACCCGCTATAAAAGTAAATCAAACCCCCCTTCATCACCCCCTTAGTTAGGGAAAAATTAAAAAAATGTATTTATTTCCATTTTCCCATTAGGGCTAGGGTTAGAGTTAGGGTTAGGGCTAGGGTTAGGGCTAGGGTTAGGGCTAGGGCTAGGGTTAGGGCTAGGGTTAGGGCTAGGGTTAGGGTTAGGGCTAGGGTTAGGGCTAGGGTTAGGGCTAGGGTTAGGGCTAGGGTTAGGGCTAGGGCTAGGGTTAGGGCTAGGGTTAGGATTAGGGTTAGGGCTAGGGTTAGGGCTAGGGCTACAGTTTGGGTTGGGGCTAAAGTTACAGTTAGGGTTTAGATTACATTTACGGTTGGGAATAGGGTTGGGATTAGGGTTAGGGGTGTGTCAGGGTTAGAGGTGTGGTTAGGGTTACTGTTGGGATTAGGGTTACTGTTGGGATTAGGGTTAGGGATGTGTTTGGATTAGGGTTTCAGTTATAATTGGGGGGTTTCCACTGTTTAGGCACATCAGGGGCTCTCCAAACGCGACATGGCGTCCGATCTCAATTCCAGCCAATTCTGCGTTGAAAAAGTAAAACAGTGCTTCTTCCCTTCCGAGCTCTCCCGTGTGCCCAAACAGGGGTTTACCCCAACATATGGGGTATCAGCGTACTCAGGACAAATAGGACAACAACTTTTGGGGTCCAATTTCTCCTGCTACCCTTGGGAAAATACAAAACTCGGGGCTAAAACATATTTTTTGTGGGAAAAAAAAAGATTTTTTATTTTCACGGCTCTGCGTTATAAACTGTAGTGAAACACTTGGGGGTTCAAAGTTCTCACAACACATCTAGATTAGTTCCCTGGGGGGTCTAGTTTCCAATATGGGGTCACTTGTGGGGGGTTTCTACTGTTTAGGTACATTAGGGGTTCTGCAAACGCAATGTGACGTCTGCAGACCATTCCATCTAAGTCTGCATTCCAAATGGCGCTCCTTCTCTTCCGAGCTCTGCCATGCGCTCAAACGTTGGTTTCCCCCAACATACGGGGTATCAGCGTACTCAGGACAAATTGGACAACAACTTTTGGGGTCGAATTTCTCCTCTTACCCTCGGGAAAATACAAAACTGGGGGCTAAAAAATAATTTTGGGGGGAAAGATTTTTTTTTTTAGTTTTCACGGCTCTGCGTTACAAACTGTAGTGAAACACTTGGGGGTTCAAAGCTATCACAACACATCTAGATGAGTTCCTTAGGGGGTCTAGTTTCCAAAATGGTGTCACTTGTGGGAGGTTTCTACTGTTTAGGTACATTAGGGGCTCTGCAAATGCAATGTGACACCTGCAGACCATTCCATCTAAGTCCTCATTCCAAATGGAGCTCCTTCCCTTCCGAGCCCTCCCATGCGCCCAAACAGTGGTTCCCCCCCACATATGGGGTATCAGCGCACTCAGGACAAATTGGACAACAAATTGTAGGGTCGAATTTCTCCTTTTACCCTCGGGAAAATACAAAACTGGGGGCTAAAAAATAATTTTTGTGGGAAAAAATTTTTGTTTTATTTTTACGGCTCTCCATTATAAACTTCTGTGAAGCCCTTGGTGGGTCAAAGCGCTCAGCACACATCTAGATAAGTTCCTAAGGGGGTCTACTTTCCAAAATGGTGTCACTTGTGGGGGGTTTCTACTGTTTAGGTACATTAGGGGCTCTGCAAACGCAATGTGACACCTGCAGACCATTCCATCTAAGTCTGCATTCAAATGGCACTCCTTCCCTTCTGAGCCCTCCCATGTGCCCAAACAGTGGTTCCCCCCACATATGGTGTATCATCGCACTCAGGACAAATTGGGCAACAAATTTTGGGGTCCAATTTCTCCTGTTACCCTCAGGAAAATACAAAACTGGGGGCTAAAAAAATAATTTTTGTGGGAAAAAAATTTTGTTTTATTTTTACGGCTCTGCATTATAAACTTCTGTGAAGCACTTGGTGGGTCAAAGTGCTCACCACACCTCTAGATAAGTTCCTTAGGGGGTCTACTTTCCAAAATGGTGTTATTTGTGGGGGGTTTCAATGTTTAGGCACATCAGTGGCTCTTCAAACGCAACATGGCGTCCCATCTCAATTCCTGTCAATTTTGCTTTGAAAAGTCAAACGGCGCTCCTTCCCTTCCGAGCTCTCCCATCCACCCAAACAGTGGTTTACCCCCACATATGGGGTATCCGCGTACTCAGGACAAATTGTACAACAACTTTTGGGGTCCAATTTCTTCTCTTACCCTTGGGAAAATAAAAAATTGGGGGCAAAAAGATAATTTTTGTGAAAAAATATGATTTTTTATTTTTACGGTTCTACATTATAAACTTCTGTGAAGCACTTGGTGGGTCAAAGTGCTCACCACACCTCTAGATAAGTTCCTTAGGGGGTCTACTTTCCAAAATGGTGTCACTTGTAGGGGGTTTCAATGGTTAGGCACATCAGTGGCTCTTCAAACGCAACATGACGTCCCATCTCAATTCCTGTCAATTTTGCATTGAAAAGTCAAACGGCGCTCCTTCCCTTCCGAGCTCTCCCATCCGCCCAAACAGTGGTTTACCCCCACATATGGGCTATCAGCGTACTCAGGACAAATTGTACAACAACTTTTGGGGTCCAATTTCTTCTCTTACCCTTGGGAAAATAAAAAATTGGGGGCGAAAAGATAATTTTTGTGAAAAAATATGATTTTTTATTTTTACGGTTCTACATTATAAACTTCTGTGAAGCACTTGTTGGGTCAAAGTGCTCACCACACCTCTAGATAAGTTCCTTAGGGGGTCTACTTTCCAAAATGGTGTCACTTGTGGGGGGTTTCAATGTTTAGCCACATCAGGGGCTCTCCAAACGAAACATGGCGTCCCATCTCAATTCCAGTCAATTTTGCATTGAAAAGTCAAATGGCACTCCTTCGCTTCCGAGCTCTGCCATGCGCCCAAACAGTGGTTTACCCCCACATGTGGGGTATTGGCATACTCAGGACAAATTGTACAACAATGTTTGGGGTCCATTTTCTCCTGTTACCCTTGGTAAAATAAAACAAATTGGAGCTGAATTACATTTTTTGTGAAAAAAAGTTAAATGTTCATTTTTATTTAAACATTCAAAAAATTCCTGTGAAGCACCAGAAGGGTTAATAAACTTCTTGAATATGGTTTTGAGCACCTTGAGGGGTGTAGTTTTTAGAATGGTGTCACACTTGGGTATTTTCTATCATATAGACCCCTCAAAATGACTTCAAATGAGATGTGGTCCCTAAAATAAAATGGTGTTGTAGAAATGAGAAATTGCTGGTCAACTTTTAACCCTTATAACTCCCTAACAAAAAAAAATTTTGGTTCCAAAATTGTGCTGATGTAAAGTAGACATGTGGGAAATGTTACTTATTAAGTATTTTGTGTGACATATCTCTGTGATTTAATTGCATAAAAATTCAAAGTTGGAAAATTGCGAAATTTTCATAATTTTCGCCAAATTTCCGTTTTTTTCACAAATAAACGCAGGTACTATCAAATAATTTTTACCATTGTCATGAAGTACAATATGTCACGAGAAAACAATGTCAGAATCACCAGGATCCATTGAAGCGTTCCAGAGTTATAACCTCATAAAGGGACAGTGGTCAGAATTGTAAAAATTGGCCCGGTCATTAACGTGCAAACCACCCTTGGGGGTAAAGGGGTTAAAGGGGTTATCTGGGATTTTGCTCATTTTTTTCTTGTATGTGACTAAAGGTACCGTCACATTTAGCGACTTTAGAGCGATAACGATAGCGATCCGTGACGTTGCAGCGTCCTGGATAGCGATATCGTTGTGTTTGACACGCAGCAGCGATCAGGATCCTGCTGTGACATCGCTGGTTGTTGCTGAAAGTCCAGAACATTATTTCGTCGTTGGATCACCCGCTGACATTGCTGAATCGGCGTGTGTGACGCCTATCCAGCGATGTCTTCACTGGTAGCCAGGGTAAACATCGGGTTACTAAGCGCAGGGCCGCGCTTAGTAACCCGATGTTTACCCTGGTTACCATTGTAAAAGTAAAAAAAAAACACTACATACTTACATTCCTGTCACGTTTCCCATCGTTGGCTTCCCTGCATCCCCCAGTGTCAGCGCCGGCCGGCCGTAAAGCAGAGCACAGCGGTGACGTCACCGCTCTGCTTTCCGGCCGGCGCTTACACAGTGCAGGGAAGCTGACGTTGGGGGATGTGACAGGAATGTAAGTATGTAGTGTTTTTTTTTTTTACTTTTACAATGGTAACCAGGGTAAACATCGGGTTACTAAGCGCGGCCCTGCGCTTAGTAACCCGATGTTTACCCTGGTTACCCGGGGACTTCGGCATCGTTGGTCGCTGGAGAGCTGTCTGTGTGACAGCTCTCCAGCGACCAAACAGCGACGACGCAGCGATCGGCATCGTTGTCTATATCGCTGCAGCGTCGCTAAATGTGACGGTACCTTAGGCACTTACAAGCACATCAGCAGAGCAGCTTCTTTTCAGTTCTTCTCTGTCCATGGGGCAATACTGCCGATGTCATGCTGATTAGCAGCCGGCTCCCCCTGCCTAACTGCAGGGAGCCGACTGCCAGTCAGTGTGACGTCAGCAGTGAAGTCCCGCCAACAGTGCAGACTACCCGAAAGAGCTGCTTTGTTGATGTGAGGTGATATGAAGTTGGGAGTCACAGCCTGGTCTGGGAGAGATGAGCAGCAGGCAGAACAGGCAGGAAGGTGGCAGCTAGCTGCTCGTAAGCTCTTCTAAGTGTCATCGCAGTATTCAGGTGGCACTCACCATTATCTGTCACCTGAATATATTGAGGACACCATTAATAATCACTGAGCTTAGGTGACTGACACTGAATTTTGCCTGTGGGTGGGCATTACATTCACTAAATAAGATTTTCACGCAAAATGTAAACTTGCCCATTTATGGGTCCACCCTGGAAATTAGTTGGAAACCAAATTTGGTTATTGTGTTTCTTGTTTTGGTGTGGCTGCATTATTAACAAAAGTGACTGCAGGAAGTGCTGCCTCTTTGGTTTTGAATTTTAACAGCTGTTCTTAAGTCATGGTGCCATCTTTACCAATCTGTTAATTCAATAAGAAAGCTGAGATGAGCCAACTTGATGGCACTTAAAGGGAACCTGTCACCCCGAAAATCGCGGGTAAGGTAAGCCCACCGGCATCAGGGGCTTATCTACAGAATTCTGTAATGCTGTAGATAAGCACCCGATGTTACCTGAAAGAGGAGAAAAAGACGTTATACTCACCCAGGGGCGGTCCCGCTGCTGGTCCGGTCAAACGGGCGTCTCTGATCCGCTACGGCGCCTCCCATCTTCATTACAAGACGTCCTCTTCTGATCTTCAGCCATGGCTCCGGCGCAGGCGTACTTTGCTCTGCGGATAGAGGATAGTACTGCAGTGCGCAGGCGCCGGAAAGGTCAGAGAAGCCCGGCGCCTGCGCACTGCAGTACTTAGCTCTGCCCTCAACAGGGCAGAGTAAAGTACGCCTGCATCGGAGCCGTGGCTGAAGATCAGAAGAGGACGTCTTGTAATGAAGATGGGAGGCGCCGGAGCGGATCAGAGACGCCCGTTTGACCGGACCAGCAGTGGGACCACCCCTGGGTGAGTATAATATAACGTCTTTTTCTCCTCTTTCAGGTAACATCGGGGGCTTATCTACAGCATTACAGAATGCTGTAGATAAGCCCCTGATGCTGGTGGGCTTACCTCACCCGCGATTTTCGGGGTGACAGGTTCCCTTTAACGATTCTTTTCTTGCAGACATGGCTGCTAAAGCATGGTTACTAAACTATGGCTTCTAATTTACTAATATTTGCCCATTTTCATGTTTTGGATTGAAATACTGTTTAATCTTAATATCCCTGGTAGTCTTGGGTGTCAGAGTATTACCGTATATACTCGAGTATAAGCCGAGAATTTCAGCCCATTTTTTTGGCTGAAATTGCCCCTCTCGGCATATACTCGAGTCATACTCAGGGGTCAGCAGGAGAAGGGGAGCGGCAGCTGTGTAATAATACTCACCTGCTCTTGGCGCGGTCCCTGGTTCCCCAGCGTCGGCAGCTTCTTCCTGTAGTGAGCGGTCACATGGTACCGCTCATTACAGTAATGAATATGGACCCGACTCCACTCCCATAGGGGTGGAGCCGCATATTCATTACTGTAATGAGCGGTACCATGTGACCGCTCACTATAGGAAGAAGCTGCTGACGCCGGAGAACCAGGGACCGCACCAGGAGCAGGTGAGTATAACGCATTGCGCGATATTCACCTGCTCCCCGTTCCGCCGCCACTGTGTTTTCCCCATCCTCTGCAGTGACGCTCAGGTCAGAGGGCGCGATGATGCGATTAGTGTGCGCGCTGCCCTCTTCCTGAACAGTCAGTGCAGAGGACGCGGAAGACACAGCGGCGGTGGAACGGGAAAGGTGAGTATAGCTAGTGCCGGGGACCTGAGAGGTGAGTATGTCTTCTTTTTTTTTATCGCAGTAACAGCATATGGGGCCATGTAAATCATTATATGGGGCAAATATCTGTATGGGGCCATGTGCATCATTATATGGGGCAAATACCTGTATGGAGCATCTTATGTGTCCATGTGCAGCATTATATGGGGCAAATATCTGTATGAGGTCATGTGCAGCATTATATGAGGCAAATATCTGTATGGGGCCATGTGCAGCATTATATGGGGCAAATATCTGTATGGAGCATCTTATGGGGCCATGTGCAGCATTATATGGGGCAAATATCTGTATGGGGCCATGTGCAGCATTATATGGGGCAAATATCTGTATGGGGCCATGTACAGCATTATATGGGGCAAATATCTGTATGGGGCCATGTGCAGCATTATATGGGGAAAATATCTGTATGGGGCCATGTGCAGCATTATATGGGGAAAATATCTGTATGGGGCCATGTGCAGCATTATATTATTATTATTATTTATTGGTATAGCGCCATTTATTCCATGGCGCTTTACATGTATGGGGCAAATATCTGTATGGGGCCATGTACAGCATTATATGGGGCAAATATCTGTATGGGGCCATGTGCAGCATTATATGGGGAAAATATCTGTATGGGGCCATGTGCAGCATTATATGGGGAAAATATCTGTATGGGGCCATGTGCAGCATTATATTATTATTATTATTTATTGGTATAGCGCCATTTATTCCATGGCGCTTTACATGTATGGGGCAAATATCTGTATGGGGCCATGTGCAGCATTATATGGGGCAAATATCTGTATGGGGCCATGTGCAGCATTATATTATTATTATTTATTGTTATAGCGCCATTTATTCCATGGCGCTTTACATGTATGGGGCAAATATCTGTATGGGGCCATGTGCAGCATTATATGGGGTATATAACTCTATGGAGCATCTTATGGGGCCATAATCAACATTTGTGCAGCATTATATGGGGCATGTTTTAATATGGAGCATCTTATGGGGCCCATCATAAACTGTATGAAGCATTATATGGGGCATATTTTGTATGGAGCATCTTAAGGGGCCATCTTGAACTGTATGGAGCATTATATGGGGCTCCTGATTCAATATGGATATTCAAAAACACTTAACCTACTGATGTCTCAATTAATTTTACTTTTATTGGTATCTATTTTTATTTTTGAAGTTTACCAGTAGCTGCTTCATTTCCTACCCTAGGCTTATATACGAGTCATTAAGTTTTCCCAGTTTTTTGTGGCAAAATTATGGGGGTCTGCTTATACTCTAGTATATACAGTATGTAGTTTGTTTGAAACCTCACAGACTTGAATACCCCTGAGAACCAATTAATAAATAATTTTATTTCTATGGCTCCAAAATATTCCGCAGCACTGTACAGACAAGAAAGGCATCACAGACTAACTCATTCAACTGACACCAAGAAGTGTGAGGACCCTGCTCATAAACTTACAATCTATGAGGAACAAGGGCTAACTCAATAAAATGTAGGTGTTGTGAATGGCTCTGCCATCAGTATTATTATTATTATTATTTATTGTTATAGCGCCATTTATTCCATGGCGCTTTACATGTGAGGAGGGGTATACATAATAAAAACAAGTACAATAATCTTAAACAATACAAGTCATAACTGGTACAGGAGGAGTGAGGGCCCTGCCCGCGAAGGCTCACAATCTACAAGGGATGGGTGCGGATACAGTAGGCGAGGATAGAGCTGGTCATGCAGCGGTTTGGTTGAACGGTGGTTACTGCAGGTTGTAGGCTTGTCGGAAGAGGTGGGTCTTCAGGTTCTTTTTGAAGGTTTCGATGGTAGGTGAGAGTCTGATGTGTTGTGGTAGAGGGTGTTCCAGAGTAGGGGTGATACGCGAGAGAAATCTTGTATACGATTGTGGGAAGAGGAGATAAGAGGGGAGTAGAGTAGGAGATCTTGTGAGGATCGGAGGTTGCGTGTAGGTAAGTACCGGGAGACGAGATCACAGATGTATGGAGGAGACAGGTTGTGGATGGCTTTGTACGTCATGGTTAGGGTTTTGTAGTGGAGTCTCTGGGCAATGGGGAGCCAGTGAAGGGATTGACAGAGGGGAGAGGCCGGGGAATAGCGAGGGGACAGGTGGATTAGTCGGGCAGCAGAGTTTAGAATAGATTGGAGGGGTGCAAGAGTGTTAGAGGGGAGGCCACAGAGCAGGAGGTTGCAGTAGTCAAGGCGAGAGATGATGAGGGCATGGACTAGGTTTTTTGCAGATTCATGGTTGAGGAATGAACGGATTTGTGAAATATTTTTGAGTTGAAGTAGGCAGGAAGTGTAAAGGGCTTGGATATGTGGTTTGAAGGAGAGATCAGCGTCAAGGATTACCCCGAGGCAGCGAGCTTGTGGGACTGGGGAGAGTGGGCAGCCATTTACTGTAATGGATAGGTTCGTTGGGGGGGTCGCGTGAGATGGGGGAAAGATGATGAATTCTGTTTTGTCCATGTTAAGTTTCAGAAATCTAGCGGAGAAGAAGGATGAAATAGTGGACATACATTGAGGGATTCTGGTTAGAAGGGAGGTGATATCTGGTTCAGAGATGTAGATCTGTGTGTCGTCAGGATAGAGGTGATACTGAAAGCCATGAGCTGTCCCAGGCCAAAGGTGTAAATGGAGAAGAGCAGGGGCCCAAGGACTGAACCTTGTGGGACTCCGACAGATAGAGGGCGAGGTGAGGAGGTGGTGTGTGAGTGGGAGACGCTGAATGTCCGGTCTGTTAGGTATGATGAGATCCAGGATAGGGCCAAGTTTGCGATGCCAAGGGATGAGAGGGTCTGTAATAATAGGGAATGGTCCACTGTGTCAAAGGCAGCCGACAGGTCGAGGAGGAGGAGGACAGAGTAGTGTCGCTTGCTCTTGGCGGTTAAGAGGTCATTGGTGACTTTAGTTAAAGCAGTTTCAGTGGAATGGTGTGACCGGAAGCCAGATTGTAGGCGGTCAAAGAGGGAGCAAGAAGAGGGATGGGAGGACAGTTCAAGGTAAACGTGTTGTTCCAGTAGTTTTTAGGCATAGGGGAGAAGTGATATAGGGCGATAGCTAGATACAGAGGATGGGTCAAGAGAAGGCTTTCTGAGGATAGGTGTGATGGAGGCATGTTTAAAGCTTGAGGGGAAAACACCAGTTGTTAGTGATAGGTTGAAGAGATGGGTTAGGGTTGGGATGAAGACTGTGGTGAGGTTTGGGATGAGGTGGGATGGGAGCGGGTCAAGTGCACAGGTGGTGAGATGCGATCTTGAGAGTAGAGTGGAGAGTTGATCTTCTGTAATGGTGGAGAAGTTGGCTTTGGAGGTGGAGGGCTGGGAAGTCGGGAGGAAGGGCTCTGGGGGTTGTTGACCAAAACTGTCTCTAATGCTATCAATCTTCTGCTTGAAAAATGAGGCAAAGTATTCAGCGGAGATAAGTGGGGAGGGAGGAGGTACTGGGGGATGGAGGAGAGAATTTTATAATATGGGTATACACTGTAGCGTTATCTGAATAAATGCAGATACAAAATGCTACTGTGTCCATGGAAGTTGTGGTAACAGATTATAGGAGGGATCATGTTTTGAGAATAGGTTAGGCTGCTTTCACACATCAGGTTTTTTCTTTCAGGCACAATCCGGATCCGTTTTTTTCTTAAGCCGGATCCTTTTTTTTCCCCCATAGAGTTGTATTAACGCCGGATTGTGCCTGAAAGACATGCGTTTCTTCCGTTTTGTGGCGGATCCGTCCCTTCAGGCTTTTTTGCAGGACACAAAAAACGTGTCCTGCAACGCTTTTTGTGTCCGGCGAAAAAGCCTGAAGGGACGTTTCCGGCAATAAACGCATGGAACGGATGTGTGAATGAACGTTTCCGGCGACCAAATCCCCCTCTCCCCCTCTCTCCCCCACTCACCCTCTCTCCCCCTCTCTCCCCCTCTCTCCCTCTCTCCCCACTCCCCCCCTCTCCCCACCCTCCCCCCCTCTCCCCACCCACTAGCACTCAAAATGAACATATCAATGTCCTGAACAATATTTACCCAAAAAAATATCAACTCTATGTGTAGTTCAGAAGTTATTCACGTAAATCGCTTATGTCGCGAATAAACGCACTTAATCGTACGTAAGTTCAATTTGAAAACAGATACCCTTGACCACTAGTACTCAAAATGAACATATCAATGTCCTGAACAATATTTACCAAAAAAAATCAACTCTATGTGTAGTTCAGAAGTTATTCACGTAAATAGCTAATGTCGCGAATAAACAAACGCACTCAATCGTACGTAAGTTCAATTTGAAAAGAGGTACCCTGGACCACTAGTACTCAAAATGAACATATCAATGTCCTGAACAATATTTACCCCCAAAAAAATCAATTCTATGTGTAGTTCAGAAGTTATTCACGTAAATCGCTTATGTCGCGAATAAACAAACGCACTCAATCGTACGTAAGTTCAATTTGAAAACAGGTACCCTTGACCACTAGTACTCAAAATGAACATATCAATTTCCTGAACAATATTTACCAAAAAAAATATCAACTCTATGTGTAGTTCAGAAGTTATTCACGTAAATCGCTTATGTCGCGAATAAACAAACGCACTCAATCGTACGTAAGTTCAATTTGAAAACAGGTACCCTTGACCACTAGTACTCAAAATGAACATATCAATGTCCTGAACAATATTTACCAAAAAAAAAATCAACTCTATGTGTAGTTCAGAAGTTATTCACGTAAATTGCTAATGTTGCAAATAAACAAACGCACTCAATCGTACGTAAGTTCAATTTGAAAAGAGGTACCTTGACCACTACTACTCAAAATGAACATATCAATGTCCTGAACAATATTTACCAAAAAAAAAAAAATCAACTCTATGTGTAGTTCAGAAATTATTCACGTAAATCGCTTATGTCGCAAATAAACAAACGCACTCAATCGTACGTAAGTTCAATTTGAAAAGAGGTACCCTTGACCACTAGCACTCAAAATGAACATATCAATGTCCTGAACAATATTTACCCAAAAAAATATCAACTCTATGTGTAGTTCAGAAGTTATTCACGTAAATCGCTTATGTCGCGAATAAACGCACTTAATCGTACGTAAGTTCAATTTGAAAACAGGTACCCTTGACCACTAGTACTCAAAATGAACATATCAATGTCCTGAACAATATTTACCAAAAAAAATATCAACTCTATGTGTAGTTCAGAAGTTATTCACGTAAATTGCTAATGTCGCGAATAAACAAACGCACTCAATCGTACGTAAGTTCAATTTGAAAAAAGGTACCCTTGACCACTACTATTCAAAATGAACATATCAATGTCCTGAACAATATTTACCAAAAAAATCAACTCTATGTGTAGTTCAGAAGTTATTCACGTAAATCGCTTATGTCGCGAATAAACAAACGCACTCAATCGTACGTAAGTTCAATTTGAAAAGAGGTACCCTTGACCACTACTACTCAAAATGAACATATCAATGTCCTGAACAATATTTATCAAAAAAATTATCAACTCTATGTGTAGTTCAGAAGTTATTCACGTAAATTGCTAATGTCGCGAATAAACAAACGTACTCAATCGTACGTAAGTTCAATTTGAAAAGAGGTACCCTTGACCACTAGTGCTCAAAATGAACACATCAATGTCCTGAACAATATTTATCAAAAAAAAAGAAATCAACTCTATGTGTAGTTCAGAAGTTATTCACGTAAATCGCTTATGTCGCGAATAAACAAACGCACTCAATCGTACGTAAGATCAATTTGAAAAGAGGTACCCTGGACCACTAGTACTCAAAATGAACATAACAATGTCCTGAACAATATTTACCAAAAAAAATATCAACTCTATGTGTAGTTCAGAAGTTATTCACGTAAATTGCTAATGTCGCGAATAAACAAACGTACTCAATCGTACGCAAGTTCAATTTGAAAACAGGTACCTTTGACCACTACTACTCAAAATGAACATATCAATGTCCTGAACAATATTTACCCAAAAAAATATCAACTCTATGTGTAGTTCAGAAGTTATTCACGTAAATCGCTTATGTCGCGAATAAGCGCACTTAATCGTACGTAAGTTCAATTTGAAAACAGGTACCCTTGACCACTAGTACTCAAAATGAATATATCAATGTCCTGGACAATATTTACCCCCAAAAATATCAACTCTATGTGTAGTTCAGAAGTTATTCACGTAAATCGCTTATGTCGCGAATAAACAAACTCACTCAATCGTACGTAAAATCAATTTGAAAAGAGGTACCCTTGGCCACTAGTACTCAAAATAAACATATCAATGTCCTGAACAATATTTACCCAAAAAAATATCAACTCTATGTGTAGTTCAGAAGTTATTCACGTAAATCGCTTATGTCGCACATAATCAATCGTACTCAATCTAACAAATTTTGTACCAAAAATTCAGAACTCTGTGTATTTTTGAAGAATTATACAAAATATGCTAACTCCACATGTGAGACATTTTATAGGTACCTCACTGTTTGCTATCACAACTTACTTGAAGTTTCCATAAGGGCTTAACCCACTAATCTATGTTCAATTCAAGGGTTGTTGAACAGATGCTAAGTTTGTGTGTGAAATTACACTTAATAAAGTTTTATGTCATCAAATTATTTATATGTAATTGTATCGTCATTCTTAACCTTTTTTAACTTTACATAGTAGTTCTTCTGTAGACATGGGGGTCAGTGGGTCCTCTCGTCCGCTGTCCCGACCGCCTTTACAAAGACCGCACGGACCATGGCTCATCCCAACTGAACGCCCGACCTCCTCAACAGTGGGTGGAACACTACTCAGACAACAGAGGGTGAGGGAATCACAATATTAGGTCTTTCTTGGATCTCCAAACAATTAATGGCATATATCACACAACCAGCAAAACACAAAATGTAACAGGCAACAGTTTCTCACCCTTCCACTGGCTCACCAGGGATTATAATATCCGTTCATCAGAGCTTCCAGGGCTACTTACTCCAAGCCAGCAGCACCCTGCTTTCGGCGGGCACCCACCGAGAACGGAATAATGCCAGATTTAGGAAGCTGACTGAGTACCGCAAATTCTGTAGTCAGGTGACTGGATTGTCCCAAGCTGTATACCATCCTTATGTAGTCTTTGATATCTCAGCCGAATCCTTGCATTTGGTGCTGAAGTCCATGTAGTCTTATAATCCATGTTCGGTTATGGCCTGCCAATCGGATCCGCAAATCAAAAATTGGTACCATGCAGCAAGAGAGACTTGGTCACTGGACAGTCCTTCTATACCCCTGAGCTCTCAATTCAGACTTGGGGCTTCATGATTGGTGGAATAAGAGTGTGCTAGATTGGCTAGATTCCAAGCCGCAAACATAATATCCTTAGTACTAATGGTGTCTAACAGAGATGAGATAGAGTCAGCTAATTTACATAGAATCGAGCAATACAATGAACGGTTAGCATAATTGATTTATCTGAGTCTGTGACCTTCCCTGGCAAAGGTAATTACATGAGTCAACAGGAACTGTAAAGGTACCTTCACACTAGGTTGTTTGGTTCTTTAAGGCTGCAGCGATCCAGACAATGATCCGGATCGCTGCAGCGTCGCTGTTTGGTCGCTGGAGAGCTGTCACACAGACCGCTCTCCAGCGACCAACGATGTCGGTAACCAGGGTAAACATTGGGTTACTAAGCGCAGGGCCGCGCTTAGTAACCCGATGTTTACCCTGGTTACCATCGTAAAAGTTAAAAAAACAAACACTACATACTTACCTACCGCTGTCTGTCCCCGGCGCTCTGCTTCTCTGCTCTGGCTGTGAGCACAGCGGCCGGAAAGCATAGCGGTGACGTCACCGCTCTGCTTTCCGGCCGCTGTGCTCACAGCCAGTACAGGGAAGCACAGCGCCGGGAACAGACAGCGGTAGGTAAGTATGTAGTGTTTGTTTTTTTAACTTTTTTAACTTTTACGATGGCAACCAGGGTAAACATCGGGTTACTAAGCGCGGCCTTGCGCTTAGTAACCCGATGTTTACCCTGGTTACCAGTGAAGACATCGCTGAATCGGTGTCACACACGCCGATTCAGCGATGTCAGCGGGAGAGCCAGCGACCAAATAAAGTGCTGGCCCTCTAGCCCCGACCAACGACATCACAGCAGGATTCTGATCGCTGCTGCGTGTCACACTGAACGATATCGCTAGCCAGGACGCTGCAACGTCACAGATCGCTAGCGATATCGTTTAGTGTGAAGGTACCTTAAACCTACACTCCTAAAGGTACCGTCACACTGAGCAACTTTTGAATGAGAATGACAGCGATCCGTGACGTTGCAGCGTCCTGGCTAGCGATCTCGTTGTGTTTGACACGCAGCAGCAATCTGGATCCTGCTGTGACATCGCTGGTCGGAGCAGAAAGGCCAGAACTTTATTTCGTCGCTGGATCTCCCGCAGACATCGCCGATTCAGCGATGTCTTCACTGGTAACCAGGGTAAACATCGGGTTACTAAGCGCAGGGCCGCGCTTAGTAACCCGATGTTTACCCTGGTTACCATTGTAAATGAAAAAAAACCCAAAACACTACATACTTACATTTCGGCGTCTGTCCCCTTGCCGTCAGCTTCCAGCACTGACTGTGAGCGCCCGCCAGCCGTAAAGCAGAGCGGTGACGTCACCGCTCTGCTTTACGGCCGGCCGGCGCTGAGACAGTGCAGGGAAGCTGAGGTCGGGGGACAGACACCGAAATGTGAGTATGTATTGTTTGGGTTTTTTTACATTTACAATGGTAAACAGGGTAAACATCGGGTTACTAAGCGCGGCCCTGCGCTTAGTAACCCGATGTTTAGACTGATTACCCGGGGACTTCGGCATCGTTGGTCGCTGGAGAGCTGTCTGTGTGACAGCTCTCCAGCGACCACACAGCGACGAAACAGCGACGCTGCAGCGATCTGCATCGTTGCCTATATCGCTGCAGCGTCGCTTAATGTGACGGTACCTTTAGAGTCTTGTAGAAACAATGAGGGTCTTATCACATGGTAATAAACAGAATACCATCATGTGTGACCAAATTTTAAGAAACTCAACCCATGCTAGGCATTGAAAGAGTCCATGTCATCACTGATCTGTTCTGAAGTGATACACTCACTTGGAAGCCATTGAAGTATGCCATAGAGCGGCCCTACTTGGAGGATTGTCTGTGAACGTCATCTGTCCATGGTAAGTGTTGAATTGGCATACTGGAGTTAACTTACACTGTAACCTCAAGTCTGAATTTCAGTGTTGTTGTGTTTGTCCTGTTTGAAAGTTAAATTTATATTTGGGTATATAAAATTTTTAATATGTTTATGAATAAAAGTAAATGATGAGATCAGTCTCAACATTTTACTTAAAAATGTACATGCTTAACCCCTTCCCGACCTTTTACGCACCGTATGCATCATGAAAACCTGTGCCAATCCGACCTGTGACGCAGCATATGCGTCATGGCCGGATTGGGCTCCTGCAGGCCGGGTGAAAGGGTTAACTGTAATTTCACCCGGCCTGCAGGGACAGGAGGAGTTGTACTTTAGCCCAGGGTAGGTGGCTTCACCCCCCCCCCCCGTGGCTACGATCGCTCTGATTGGATGTTGAAAGTGAAACTGCCAATCAGAGCGATTTGTAATATTTCACCTAAAAAACTGGTGAAATGTTACAATCCAGCCATGGCCGATGCTGCAATATCATCGGCCATGGCTGGAAACACTTATGTGCTCCCACCCCACCGATCGCCCCCCCAGCCCTCCGATCTGTGGTCCGCTCCCCTCCGTCCTGTGGTCCGCTCCCCCGTCCTCCTGCCCGCTCCCCCCGCACTCCGATCCACCCCCCCGCACACCGATCCACCCCACCGCACACCGATCCACCCCCCCGTGCTCCAATCCACCCCCCCGTGCTCCGATCCACCCCCGTGCTCCGATCCACCCCCCCGTGTTACGATCCACCCCCACGTGCATCCTACGCCCCCCCCGTGCCCTGATCTCCCCCCCTTATACTTACCGAGCCTCCCGGGGTCCGTCCGTCTTCTTTTCTGGGCGCCGCCATCTTCCAAAATGGCAGGCGCATGCGCAGTGCGCAGTGCGCCCGCCGAATCTGCCGGCCGACAGATTCGTTCCAATGTGAATTTTGATCACTGTGATAAAACCTATCACAGTGATCAAAATAAAAAAAATCAGTAAATGACCCCCCCCCCCCTTTGTCACCCCCATAGGTAGGGACAATAATAAAATAAATAATTTTTTTTTTTTTTTTTCCACTAAGGCTGGAGTTAGGGTTATGGTTAGGGTACGGTATGTGCACACGTATTCTGGTCCTCTGCGGATTTTTCCGCAGCGGATTTGATAAATCCGCAGTGCTAAACCGCTGTGGATTTATCGCAGATTTACCGCGGTTTTTCTGCGCATTTCACTGCAGTTTTACAACTGCGATTTTCTATTGAGCAGTTGTAAAACCACTGCGGAATCCGCAGAAAGAAGTGACATGCTGCGGAATGTAAACCGCTGCGTTTCCGTGCAGTTTTTCTGCAGCATGTGTACAGAGATTTTTGTTTCCCAAAGGTTTACATTGAACTGTAAACTCATGGGAAACTGCTGCGGATCCGCAGCGTTTTCCGCAGCGTGTGCACATACCTTTAGAATTAGGCTATTTGCACACGGTGCGGATTTGGCTGCGGATCCGCAGCAGTGTTCCATCAGGTTTACAGTACCATGTAAACATATGGAAAACCTAATCCGCTGTGCCCATGGTGCGGAAAATACCACGCGGAAACGCTGCGTTGAATTTTCCGCAGCATGTCAATTCTTTGTGCGGATTCCGCCAGCGTTTTACACCTGTTCCTCAATAGGAATCCGCAGGTGAAATCCGCAGAAAAAACACTGGCAATCCACGATAAATCCGCAGGTAAAACGCAGTGCCTTTTACCCGCGGATTTTTCAAAAATGGTGCTGAAAAATCTCACACGAATCCGCAACGTGGGCACATAGCCTTAGGGTTAGGGTTGGAATTAGGGTTGTGGTTAGGGGTGTGTTGGGGTTAGGGTTGTGGTTAGGGGTGTGTTGGGGTTAGGGTTACGGCTACATTTGGGATAAGGGTTAGGGGTGTGTTCGGGTTAGGGTTGTGATTAGGGTTATGGCTACAGTTGGGATTAGGGTTAGGGGTGTGTTGGGGTTAGTGTTGGAGTTAGAATTGAGGGGTTTCCACTGTTTAGGCACATCAGGGGGTCTCCAAACGCAACATGGCGCCACCATTGATTCCAGCCAATCTTTTATTCAAAAAGTCAAATGGTGCTCCCTCACTTCCGAGCCCCGACGTGTTCCCAAACAGTGGTTTACCCCCACATATGGGGTACCAGCATACTCAGGACAAACTGCGCAACAATTACTGGGGTCCAATTTCTCCTGTAACGCTTGAGAAAATAAAAAATTGCTTGCTAAAACATTATTTTTGAGGAAAGAAAAATGATTTTTTATTTTCACGGCTCTGCGTTGTAAACGTTTGTGAAGCACTTAGGGGTTCAAAGTGCTCACCACATATCTAGATAAGTTCCTTGGGGGGGTCTAGTTTCCAAAATGGTCACTTGTGGGGGGTTTCTACTGTTTAGCCACATCAGGGGCTCTGCAAACGCAACGTGACGCCCGCAGAGCATTCCATCAAAGTCTGCATTTCAAAACGTCACTACTTCACTTCCGAGCCCCAGCATGTGCCCAAACAGTGGTTTACCCCCACATATGGGGTATCAGCGTACTCGGGAGAAACTGGACAACAACTTTTGGGGTCAAATTTCTCCTGTTACCCTTGGGAAAATAAAAAATTGCGGGCTAAAAAATCATTTTTGAGAAAAGAAAATTTTTTTTTATTTTCATGGCTCTGCGTTATAAACTTCTGTGAAGCACTTGAGGGTTCAAAGTGCTCACCACACATCTAAATTAGTTCCTTTGGGGGTCTAGTTTCCAAAATGGGGTCATTTGTGGGGGATCTCCAATGTTTAGGCACACAGGGGCTCTCCAAACGTGACATGGTGTCCGCTAATGATTGGAGCTAATTTTCCATTTAAAAAGCCAAATGGCGTGCCTTCCCTTCCGAGCCCTGCCGTGCGCCCAAACAGTGGTTTACCCCCACATATGGGGTATCTGCGTACTCAGGACAAACTGAACAACAACATTTGTGGTCCAATTTCTCCTATTACCGTTGGCACAATAGGAAATTCCTGGCTAAAAAATCATTTTTGAGGAAATAAAAATTATTTTTTATTTTCATGGCTCTGCGTTATAAACTTCTGTGAAGCACCTGGGGGTTTAAAGTGCTCACTATGCATCTAGATAAGTTCCTTGGGGCGTCTAGTTTCCAAAATGGGGTCACTCGTGGGGGAGCTCCAATTTTTAGGCACACGGGGGCTCTCCAAATGTGACATGGTGTCCGCTAAAGAGTGCAGCCAATTTTTCATTCAAAAAGTCAAATGGCGCTCCTTCCCTTCCAAGCCCTGCCGTGCGCCCAAACAGTGGTTTACCCCCACATATGAGGTATCAGCGTACTCAGGACAAATTAGACAACAACTTTCGTGGTTCAGTTTCTCCTTTTACCATTGAGAAAATAAAAAAATTGTTGCTAAAAATCATTTTTGTGACTAAAAAGTTAAATGTTCATTTTTTCCTTCCATGTTGCTTCTGCTGCTGTGAAGCACCTGAAGGGTTAATAAATTTCTTGAATGTGGTTTTGTGCACCTTGAGGGGTGCAGTTTTTAGACTGGTGTCACTTTTGGGTATTTTCAGCCATATAGACCCCTCAAACTGACTTCAAATGTGAGGTGGTCCCTAAAAAAAATGGTTTTGTAAATTTCTTTGTAAAAATGAGAAATCGCTGGTCAAATTTTAACCCTTATAACTTCCTAGCAAAAAAAATTTTTGTTTCCAAAATTGTTCTGATGTAAAGTAAACATGTGGGAAATGTTATTTATTAACTATTTTGTGTCACATAACTCTCTGGTTTAACAGAATAAAAATTCAAAATGTGAAAATTGCGAAATTTTCAAAATTTTCGCCAAATTTCCGTTTTTATCACAAATAAACACAGAATTTATTGACCTAAATTTACCACTAACATGAAGCCCAATATGTCACGAAAAAACATTCTCAGAACTGCTAGGATCCATTGAAGCGTTCCTGAGTTATTACCTCATAAAGGGACACTGGTCAGAATTGCAAAAAACGGCCAGGTCTTTAAGGTCAAAATAGGCTGGGTCATGAAGGGGTTAATGTAAATTTTTTGAATAATTTTTGTTTTGATATCTCAAAAAGGTTAGATATTGGAGGTCTTGCTTTAAAATTTTTGTCTTAATACGAAACTGCTACAGTGTATGTATAAATATTGTTGACAAGTATCATCTTGTCAACTAGTGTGCAAGGAAGTAGTGCTTCAAATAGATATTCATAGTCTATGTATTATATGCACAAATTATGTGAAATTAATTTATAATAATATTAGAAAGTATACATATTATAAATGTTTATTAAATTCATGTCACTGACAATAATTTCAAAATATGTGGATTATTAAGTTTTATGTACCTGATCAAGGTTGTTGATTTAGTAGTATGGTTTTAGTAAACTGATTATTAGACATACATTTTATTTGTTACCAATCCTTGTAATATCTATGAAATGCAACTAAAGTGAGTTGTGTCATTGTGAAAAGTGGAACATTCATGCATTTTAAACACAGTGGATAATTTTAATGCGCATAAAATTTTTAGGTTGTTGGCTAAAGGTACCTTCACACTAAGCGACGCTGCAGCGATACAGACAACGATCCGGATCGCTGCAGCGTCGCTGTTTGGTCGCTGGAGAGCTGTCACACAGACCGCTCTCCAGCGACAAACGATGCCGGTAACCAGGGTAAACATCGGGTTACTAAGCGCAGGGCCGCGCTTAGTAACCAGATGTTTACCCTGGTTACCATCCTATAAGTAAAAAAAACAAACGCTACATACTTACCTACCGCTGTCTGTCTTCAGCACTCTGCTTCTCTGCTCTGGCTGTGAGCGCCGGGCAGCCGGAAAACAGAGCGGTGACGTCATCGCTCTGCTTTCCGGCCGCTGTGCTCACAGCCAGTTCAGAGAAGCACAGCGCCGGGGACAGACGGCTGTAGGTAAGTATGTAGCGTTTGTTTTTTTTACTTATAGGATGGTAACCAGGGTAAACATCTGGTTACTAAGCGCGGCCCTGCGCTTAGTAACTCGATGTTTACCCTGGTTACCAGCGAAGACATCGCTGAATCGGTGTCAAGCCGATTCAGCGATGTCAGCGGGAGAGCCAGCGACGAAATAAAGTGCTGGCCCTCTAGCCCCGACCAACGACATCACAGCAGGATCTTGATCACTGCTGCGTCTCACACTAAACGATATCGCTAGCCAGGGCGCTGCAACGTCACGGATCGCTAGCGATATCGTTTAGTGTGAAGGTACCTTTAGGAATGTTTTGATGTACGAAGAGCAGCCATAGGCACATTAAGATTTTTAAAAGGCAGATAAGAGACTTTAGTTATGACTCATTGGTTGAGTCTATACCCATCGTTGAACTAACAGGTTTGAGTTTACGAAACGTTACAACGTGCATGTTAGCTATTGCAGGGCATAAATTTGTGTGGCTATCTTGCATCAGGGTTGTATGATTGGCGTTCTAGTTGGCTTAAGGTACCGTCACATTTAGCGACGCTGCAGCGATCCAGACAACGATCCCGATCGCTGCAGCGTCGCTGTTTGGTCGCTGGAGAGCTGTCACACAGACAGCTCTCCAGCGACCAACGATGCCGGTCCCCTGGTAACCAGGGTAAACCTCGGGTTACTAAGCGCAGGGCCGCGCTTAGTAACCCGATGTTTACCCTGGTTACCAGCGTAAAAGTAAAAAAAAAAAAACACTCCATACTTACCTTCCGCTGTCTGTCCTCCGGCACTGTGCTTTCCTACACTGACTGTGAACGCCAGCCGGAAAGCAGAGCGGTGATGTCACCGCTGTGCTCTGCTTTCCGGCAGGGTGGATTGATTTAAATCACGACGATTTAAATCACGATTTAAATCAAAAGATTTTTTTCTATTTAAATCGGATCGATTTAAATCATGATTTTAATCATGATTTAAATCACTGATTTAAATCAAAAGGTTTTTTTTAATATAAATCACGATTAAAATGAGAAGTGAGAGCAGTGCGCATGTGCGCCCATAGTTACACGGACGAAACTAGGGGCAACGATCTAACGCCAGGGTGAGGGGGGGACCCCAAAGTAAGTAAAAATCTTTTTTGTTTTACTATATGGCAATAGGTAGGTGTTTAAAAGCAGCATGTCTTAATTGTATAAACTATTAATAGCCTCCACATTTTGTTCATACTGCCCCTTTAATTCCACACTTCTAGCTTGGTTTCACTTTTGGTTTAGTTTCTTTTTCCATTCAGGTGACATGCCCAAACTTGTTGGATAGTCAGCAGTACTTGGCTGTAGTAACAATCAAACTTCATAAGTGATCTGTGTGAGCCATGGCAGGTCGTAAGAGAGACCCTATTTGGGTTCATTTTGTTGAGATGCCAGCAGCAGATCTTGGCAAGAAAGGTGCAAGAGCAAAGTGCAAATACTGTCAAAAGGATATCCAAGGACTTGTTTGCCGTTTGAAATCACATTATGAAAACTGCAACCAGAAGGGAAATGAAGATGTTGATAGTGATACAACTAATGTCAATGAACCCCCACAGCTTCTTATGCACCAGGAGCCTAGTACTAGTAAGTCTGGCAATTACAACCTATTTTTTTAACAGACATTTTACTGGGATGGTTAAAGTCTATGAAAAGAGAAATTTCTAGCACTAGTAGTTCTGGAGTATAGAATTTAAATTTATGTTAAGGCAATATTTCACAGAAAATTAACGCTAAAGGACATGTGCACCTTTATTTTTTTAAGGTGCACATGTCCTCCCCCCCCGCAGCGCTCTTACCTCCGATCCCCGCAGCGCTGAGATCCGTGGCTTCGTTTTGACCGTCCGCCTCCCGTCCTCCGGTTGCGGCCTACTCGCAGTGATCCAGCGGCGTGACGTCAGCGGGCCGCACGCTCCATTGAAATGAATGGAGGCGCGCTCGCGGACGGGCAGAACGAAGCCACGGATCCCCGCAGCGCTGACATCGGAGGTAAGAGAGCTGCGGGGGGAGGACATGTGCATACTGCACCTTAAAAAATAAAGGTGCACATGTCCTTTAAGTAAAAATAAAGTGTGTATACGCTTATTTTTTTTTTATTGTAGGCTGCAATTCACTTTTGAAGTCTGCCAAATTGACCATTTTTAAAAAAAAACATTTTTAAAACTTTTGTGACATAATTTTTTTCAGTTGCTCTGATATTAGTTACCAGTATTACAGCAACTTCACCGGAAAACTTGAGTAGCATAACTTTTGAGACAGCCCTTATAGGACGAGGACCATTACATTGTTCAAAAAGTTTGTTTCAAAATATTTTCGTTATATTTCTTCAAATACGCAGTCGATTTATATTTTTAATTTCTGTGCTTTCAGGTTCAAATATGGCTTGTGCTGCACGTGACAATCAATATCTGGGTACAACTTCAACAAAGCAGCCCAAAAAAAAACTTTGCGTGCAAAGTGTAGAAAAATTCATCTTAAAGACTACGACGAGCCAGAAAGAACATTTTGATGAATTAATTGCTAAATTCATATTTGCAACCAATTCTTCTTTCCGACTAGTTGAGCACCCATTGTTTGTACAAATGATCGAAGGAATTAGACCAGGCTACAAACCACCAAGTAGATTTGATATCTCAGGAAAACCTCTTCAGGCTGTATACGACATAGAAAGAGCGGCTTGTACAAAATATTTGAAAGACAAGGTTGTTAACATGAGCTTGTATGGTTGGAGCAACATCCACAACGACCCCATAATTTGCACTTGTGTCACAACAGAAGATGGTGAAACTTACCTTACAGACACAATCGACACATCTGGAAATTCACATACTGCTGAATATTTACTTGAAATTGCTAAGAACTCAATTCACCAATGCCAAGAACAGTTTGGATGTAAAGTAAGGAGCTTAGTTACTGATAACGCAAGCAATGTGGCAAAAATGCGAGCGGAACTGGCACATGAGGATGACACAAATGTCATTACATACGGTTGTTCTGTCCATTTGTTGCATCTTTTGGCAAAAGACCTGCATATTTCGGGTGTCAAGGAACATGTTGTAGAAATTGTTAAATATTTCCGCAATAATCATTTTGCACATGCAACCTACAAGGAAATGGGAGGACTGAAGTTGGTTCTACCACAAGATGTTAGATGGAATACCTTGGCTGACTGCTTGGAAATGTTTATTAACAACTGGTCAAAATTACTGTCCATTTGCGAAACACACGGGATAAAATTGATGCTAATATACGAAGCAAAGTATTAAATCTTGGTGTGAAGAGAAATGCCGAGGACCTTTTGGAAAGGTTAAAGCCAATATCGATTGCGTTGGATAAAATGCAGAAAGATACTGCAACCATAGCTGATGCCACAGAAGTTTGGAAAGATTTAGAAGGTTCTCTAGATCGCTTGAACCTCTCAAACAATGTAAAGGTTGCAATACAGCACCGCAAGGACCAAGCATTAAAAGAAGAACACTATTTAGCCAATATCTTGCATCCCATCTACAGAGGGAAAAAATTATCTGAGGCGGAAATCAACTCTGCAATGGAGTGGCTCGCCAATACTAACCATGACATTGTGGCAACTGTGCTGAAATTGAAGTGTGAATCTGCACCATTTCAAAAATACATGTTTGCAGATAACGTCGTTAATGAACTAAAACCACTGGACTGGTGGAAGTCGCAATCACTTGTTCTTCCAGCAAAGATAATAAATCTAGCTACTCAGCTACTGACTGCATCGGCTTCATCCGCAGGAGTAGAGAGATTGTTTTCTTCATTTGGTTTTGTGCACACAACAGTCCGAAACCGCTTAGGAACTGCTAAAGCAGGACAACTGGTTTTCCTATTAAAAGTCCTAAATAAACAGTAGGCTTAAAGGACTGATGTATTCACTGAAGATGTTTGCTTACTTCAAACGTTAGAGATAGGCTATTGTTAAAAAGTACTTACTCTCTGTAGTTCAATTCTGAGTGTTTAATAGTGCAAATAAAAATTATTAGGTTTCATAATCAACTGTTTTAATATTTTTATTTGTGTAAAACAATTAGATTTGCAAAAAGACAGAGTTTTGCTTGTGTACAACTTGATTAAAAAATCTGATTTAAATCAAATGATTTAAATCAAAAAAATCTGATTTAAATCAAAAAAATCTGATTTTTTTTGATTTTTTAAAAAAAATCAAGATTTTTATCCACCCTGCTTTCCGGCTGGCCGGCGCTCACAGTGCAGAGAAGCACAGCGCCGGAGGACAGACACTGGAATGTAAGTATGTAGTGGTTTTTTTTTTTTTTACTTTTATGCTGGTAACCAGGGTAAACATCGGGTTACTAAGCGTGGCCCTGCCCTTAGTAACCCGATGTTTACCCTGGTTACCAGTGAAGACATCGCTGAATCGGCGTCACACACGCCAATTCAGCGATGTCTGCAGGGAGTCCAGCGCCGAAATAAAGTTCTGGCCTTCTAGCTCCGACCAACGATATCACAGCAGGATCCTGATCGCTGCTGCCTGTCAAACTCAACGATATCGCTAGCCCGGACGCTGCAACGTCACGGATCGCTAGCGATATCGTTCAGTGTGAAGGTACCTTTAGGCATGAAAATATGTGTGGTCTGTTGTCATGTTTATAGTCTTTGTGATAGGGAATGTTGTCCATTGTAAAGGTGACGTAATAACATTACATGCACTTACATTTAAATTATAACCCTAATGTGGCACACTGAGCACTTAAAAAAAACATTACATACACTTACATTAAAATATTACACACCTATGCCACTCTGAACACGTAATAAAAATATAAATCACCTGGTTAGCTTGGTAATACAAAATTGAGATTTCATGAAAACAAATTAAGTGTTGTGTCTGTCATTGTCCATTAGAATGTTTTTTTAATTTCCTAAGTAACCCAAGTATGTTTCCATGAAAATGATAAATGGCACAGAATAATAATCTTTGGGTCTCAATTGGTCATTTGTGAAATTAATTAATTTGACTTATTTCTTAGGGGAAGATAGTTCAATCTGCTTTCTATGTTTATTACATTGTTTGTTGAATATGTTAAAGGATATACCTTAAATCACAGGTTATAAATTTGCACAAAGAGTAGAGTGTTATTCATTTGGAAACATACTTGTTTTTGTTTTCTATCAATGTTAAATGTAAAAATAACCACACCATGCCATGACATCTAATGTCTTCTTATAGACAAATAAGCTCACTGTCCATTGCACTTCAGACAGTGATCTTTGTTTCCAGCATTCCGATACTGCAATATCTGGTATCGGCCGATATTCGCTGTATCAGAGTTCCGATACTGAGTTCCAATACTTTTACAATATTGAATACCGGAATCGGAAGTTCCCATAATGCAATGAGCCAGTTTTATTCTATTCAGCCAATGAGGATCCTAAGAAGTGTGGGCACATCCTGTTAGGCATGTTAGCCATGTTAACTAATGGCATGGCTGAGATTGGCTGCTCAAATGATGTCATGATGCACTATAATGGAAAGTGGGCGGAGACTGCGTGTCTGTGTGTGCGGGCGAGGTCTGTGTGTGACCGTCGGGGGTCTGTGCGGGCCTGCCGGGGGTCTGTACGGGCCTCTCGGAGGTCTTTGTGGGCCTCCCAGGGGTCTGTACGGGCCTCTCGGGGGTCTGTACGGGCCTCTCGGGGGTCTGTGCGGGCCTGCCGGGAGTCTTTGTGTCTTTGTTCAGCCATCGTCCGATGGTACGACAAGTTCCATCGGCTATGCCTGCTTCATGACAGTGATTGACACATTAGCCAATGATGGGACAGTAGTAGTCCCATCATCCGGCTAATGTGTGGATTGTAAAAAAAAAAAAAAACACAAACATACATACTACAAACATACAACATACTACATACATACATACTATATACATGCATACCACATACATACAACATACTACATACATACAACATACATACAACATATCACATACATTCAACATACATGCAACATACTACATACAACATTCCACATTCATACAACATACATACTACATACAACATACTACATACATACATGCAACATACATACAACATACATACAACATACCACATACATACAACATACATACTAGATACATACTACATACATACAATACATTCATAGATTACATACATATAGGCATACAGTACATATAACATAGAGTACATACTCACCATCACTTGTCACTTTGTTCCCCGAAGCCAGTGTCATCTGTACAAAAATATTAATATAACAAACTAACAATATACTCCCTGTCCAAAGAAATCCACGAGTGTCCCACGACGATCTCCCGTGGAGAGCAGCAGCATCAGCTGATGAGACCACTCTCTAGGGGCTCCAGGAATACAATGACGGGAGGAAGGTATCCTTCCGCACTGTATTCCTCCGCCACTGTAAAATATAGTCCCTAGTCTCACTTTTGGCATTGCTGTGAGAAAGTTCCCACGCAGCTTTTGGAAAAAGGGAAACCAGTGAACTACAGTAATATCTCAGTGATGCACTGCAGGAGCCATTGTCTCCTGTCAGTGTGTCTCTGGAAGTCCTCTAGAGCAGTGACATCACCAGATGTCACTGTTCTATGGGGGAGATCATCGTGGGACACTCGTTATTAATTGGACTGCGTCGGGCAGGGAGTATATGGTTTATTATTTTACGTTTTTTGCAGGCGCTGAAGTATGGTAAGTATGGTTAAATTAATAATACTAAAATACTTTTTTCTCGCTGTGTCTTTATTTTGTTTTTAACTCTTTCACTACTCTAGGATTAATAATGGATAGGTGTCTTATTGACGCCTCTCGATTATTAATCCGACTTAATGTCACCTTACAATAGCAAGGTGACATTAACCCCTTATTACCCCATATCCAACCGCTACTCGCGAGTGTGAAGAGAGGGGCTAAGTGCCAGAATTGGTGCATCTTACAGATGCGTCATTTATGGGGCTGCTGCGGGCTGGTATTTGCAGCCAGGAGGGGCCAATATCCATGGTCCCTCTCTAGGCTATGAATATCAGCCCGCAGCTGTCTGCGTAGCCTTTCTGGCTATAAATTATAGGGGGACCCCAACGTCATTTTTTTTGGAGGGTCCCCCTATTTTTATAGCCAGTAAAGGCTAAATATACAGCTGCGGGCTGATATTAATAGCCTGGAAAGATCTATGGTTATTAACCCATTCCCAGGCTACAAACATTGGTCCCCCAGTCGCTGGCTTTCCCTCACTGGCGCAATTTTTTTTTTTTTCATTTTTTTTTAATTAAACATATTTCTTTCAAGGCCGGGGTCCCACTTGCGAGAAACTCACACGAGTCTCTCGCCTCAATACCCTTCACTACCGCCAGCACTCGGGCCTGGAGCATTCAGCTACATAGAAATAAATGCAGCCGCACACTCCGGTCCCGAGTGCCGGCAGCAGTGCCGGGTATTGAGGTGCGAGACTCATGCGAGTTTCTTGCAAGTGTTACCCTGGCCTAACGCAGATTTTGTGTGTGTGTGTGTGTGTCTTTATTTAAGTCTCGCATCTTCATACCCAGCACTGTCGCCGGCACTCAGGAGTGGAGCATGCGGATGCATAGAAATACATGCAACAGCACGCTCTGCTCACGAGTGCTGTCAGCAGTGCCGGGTATTAAGATGCGAGGCTCGTCCGAGTTTCTCGCATGTGTGATCCCGGCCTAACTCTTTATATACCATTTTATTATATTTATTACTAAACATTGGGCTTGGTATTGTCTATCTATAGATATATCTATTATCTATCTATAGATCTATCTATCTATTCTATCTATCATCTATCTGTGTGTGTAAACATTATTCGTCAATGGATTATGTAAATGAAGAGGTTGGACAAGAAATGACATCACAATTTTTTTTTTTGGTATATCTTTATGTAGCTTAGGCTGTGTTTCCACAGTCAGGAAAAGCTGCGGGTTTGACGCTGCATAGAGCAGCAGCATCAAACCGGCAGCGTCCAGATTCAGCGATGTCTGAGGGAGATCCAGCGACGAAATAAAGTTCTGGCCTTTCTGCTCCGACCAACGATGTCACAGCAGGATCCTGATCGCTGCTGCGTGTCAAACACAACGAGATCGCTATCCAGGGCTGCACCTCAATGGGGAGGGTGCAGCTGTGTTGGGGGAGAAAATGGCTAGAAGGTTGGAGGAGTGTTTAAACTAGGAATTGGGGGGGGGGTATTCATTTTATAGGAGGGGAAGATAGTGCAGACAGAGACCTGGGCACAAAAAAGGAAGTTGGGGGTGGCGGTGGCATGGGGGGTGGGGTTAGAACAGTTAATAATTTAAGAAAGAATAGAGGTGCAGAGAGATACATAAAATGTATGTATACTAATGCCAGAAGCCTCGCCAACAAAATGGACGAATTAGAACTAGTGTTGTTGGAGCATAATGATGACATGGTGGGGATATCTGAAACGTGGCTGGATGAGAGCCATGACTGGGCTGTTAACTTGCAGGGCTATAGCCTGTTCAGAAATGACCGTACAGATAAGCGAGGGGGTGGGGTGTGTCTATATGTAAAATCGTCCTTAAAACCCATCCTGCGTGATAATATAGGCGAATTTAATGAAAATGTAGAATCCCTGTGGGTGGAGATAAGGGGAGGGGGAAAAAATAATAAATTACTGATAGGGGTTTGTTATAAATCTCCAAAAATAATGGAAGCAATGGAGAATATCCTTGTAAAGCAAATAGAGGAAGCTGCGACTCAAGGAGAAGTCATTATTATGGGGGGGTATTATAACTACCCTGAAATAGATTGGGGAACAGTTACCTGCAGTTCCAGCAAAGGTAATCGGTGTCTGACAACTATGAGAGACAATTACCTTTCACAACTGGTTCAGGACCCAACAAGAAGGGGGGCACTGCTAGACCTAATATTAACCAACAGGCCAGACCGCATAGCAAATATAAGGGTTGGGGGTCACTTGGGGAATAGTGATCACAAAATAATAAGTTTTCATGTATCCTTTAATAAGATGTGTAGTAGAGGGGTTACAAGGACACTAAACTTCAGGAGGGCAAATTTCCAACGGATGAGAAAGGATCTTGGTGCAATTAACTGGGACGATATCTGTTATGATCTGGTGGCCTAGGAGCAGCATGAGACGGACTCTGGAGAAGGTGGTCCCTGTACTGACCGCAAACCCTGAACTAGCAGCGCAACTAGAAGTAGCCGTGGGGGGTACCTAACACTCCCTAGACCCCTCGGCACAGCCTAAGATCTAACTACCCCTAAAGGCAGAAACAGGAAACCTATCGCCTCAGAGAAAATCCCCAAAGGAGGAGATAGCCCCCCACAAATATTGACTGTGGGAGGAGAGGAAAATAACATACGCAGATATGAAATCAGATTTTAGCATAGGAGGCCATACTAGCTAAAAAGAAAGAAAAGAACAGAGTACTATGCGGTCAGTACAAAAACACTAAAAAATATCCACCGCAAAAAATACGGATCACCACATCTGACTAAAGACATAGGGGGTATATCTGCATCTCCAGAGAAATATCTAGGCTGCAAAAAATCCTTCACAGACTAAGCTGGACACAACAAAAACACGAAAAATGCACAGAACTATAAAGTCCACTGCAGGTGGACAGAAAAAACCAAGCAGGACTTATCTTAGTAGAAAAGCACAGCAAACTGGAGGGACCAGCAGGGAAGTGAATCCTTCCAGAACAATGGACAACTGGCACTGACTAAAGGATCCAGCAAAGCTATATACCCCAGTCAGTTTTGCAATTAGTAGATACACCTGTCCACTCCTGCAGTCCAGGCATAACTGCATTACCCTCTACAACCACCGGAGGGAGCCCAAAAGCTGAATTCACAACAGATATCCTGAGACACAAAAATACACAAAGAAAATGGGAGACATTTATTAGCATCCTGGATAGGACCTGTGCACAATATATACCGTATGGGAATAAACATACTAGAAATAGGAGGAAACCAATATGGCTAAATAGAGCTGTAAGGGGCGCAATAAGTGACAAAAAGAAAGCATTTAGAGAATTAAAGGAAGTAGGTAGTGAGGAGGCATTAAATAAATACAGAAAATTAAATAAATTCTGTAAAAAGCAAATCAAGGCAGCAAAGATTGAGACAGAGAGACTCATTGCCAGAGAGAGTAAAAATAATCCTAAAATATTCTTTAACTACATAAATAGTAAGAAACTAAAAAATGATAGTGTTGGCCCCCTTAAAAATAGTCTGGGTGAAATGGTGGATGAGGATGAGGAAAAAGCCAATATGCGAAATGACTTTTTTTCATCAGTATTTACACAAGAAAATCCCATGGCAGACAAAATGTCTAGTGATAAAAATTCCCAATTAAATGTCACCTGCTTAACCCAGCAGGAAGTACGGCAGCGTCTAAAAATCACTAAAATTGACAAATCTCCGGGCCCGGATGGGATACACCCTCGAGTACTGCAGGAATTAAGTACAGTCATTGATAGACCATTATTTTTAATCTTTAAAGACTCCATAATAACAGGGTCTGTACCACAGGACTGGCGTATAGCAAATGTGGTGCCAATATTCAAAAAGGGGACAAAAACTGAACTCGGAAATTATAGGCCAGTAAGCTTAACCTCTACTGTGGGTAAAATCCTGGAGGGCATTCTAAGGGACGCTATACTGGAGTATCCGAAGAGGAATAACCTCATGACCCAGTATCAGCACGGGTTTACTAAGGACCGTTCATGTCAGACTAATCTGATCAATTTCTATGAAGAGGTAAATTCCTTACTGGACCAAGGGAACCCAGTGGACGTAGTGTATATGGACTTTTCAAAAGCTTTTGATACGGTGCCACACAAAAGGTTGATACATAAAATGAGAATAATGGGGATAGGGGAAAATATGTGCAAGTGGGTTAAGAGCTGGCTCAGGGATAGGAAACAAAGGGTGTTTATTAATGGAGCACACTCGGACTGGGTAGCGGTTAGCAGTGGGGTACCACAGGGGTCAGTATTGGGCCCTCTTCTTGTTAACATATTTATTAATGACCTTGTAGGGGGCATTCAGAGTAGAATTTAAATACTTGCAGATGACACTAAACTCTGCAGGGTAATCAATACAGAGGAGGACAATTTTATATTACAGGATGATTTATGTAAACTAGAAGCTTGGGCTGATAAATGGCAAATGGGCTTTAATGGGGATAAATGTAAGGTCATGCACTTGGGTAGAAGTAATAAGATGTATAAGTACCATATATACTCGAGTATAAGCCGACCCCCCCCTAATTTTGCCACAAAAAACTAGAAAAACTTATTGGCTCGAGTATAAGCCTAGGGTGGAAAATGCAGCAGCTACCAGTGAATTTCAAAAATAAAAATAGATGCTCCATACCGTTCATTATGGCCCCATAGCTGTGCCATATAGTGCTCTGCACCGTTTATTATTGCCCCATAGATGTACCATAGAAAGCTGTGCCATATAGTGCACTGCACCATTCATTATTGCCCCATAGCTGTGCCATATAGTGCTCTGCACAGTTCATTATTGCCCCATAGCTGTGCCATATAGTGCTCTGCACCGTTCATTATTGCCCCATAGCTGTGCCATATAGTGCTCTGCGCCGTTCATTATTGCCCCATAGCTGCCATATAGTGCTCTGCACCGTTCATTATTGCCCCATAGCTGCCATATAGTGCTCTGCGCCGTTCATTATTGCCCCATAGCTACCATATAGTGCTCTGCGCAATTCATTATTGCCCCATAGCTGCCATATAGTGCTCTGCGCCATTCATTATTGCCCCATAGCTGCCATATAGTGCTCTGCGCCGTTCATTATTGCCCCATAGCTGCCATATAGTGCTCTGCGCCGTTCATTATTGCCCCATAGCTGCCATATAGTGCTCTGCACCGTTCATTATTGCCCCATAGCTGCCATATAGTGCTCTGCGCCGTTCATTATTGCCCCATTGATGTGCCATATAGTGCTCTGCGCCATTCATTATTGCCCCATAGCTGCCATATAGTGCTCTGCGCCGTTCATTATTGCCCCATAGCTGCCATATAGTGCTCTGCACCATTCATTATTGCCCCATTGATGTGCCATATAGTGCTCTGCGCCATTCATTATTGCCCCATAGCTGTGCCATATAGTGCTCTGCACCATTCATTATTGCCCCATAGCTGTGCCATATAGTGCTCTGTGCCATTCATTATTGCCCCATAGCTGTGCCATATAGTGCTCTGCGCCATTCATTATTGCCCCATAGCTGCCATATAGTGCTCTGCGACGTTCATTATTGTCCCATAGCTGCCATATAGTGCTCTGCGCCGTTCATTATTGCCCCATAGCTGTGCCATATAGTGCTCTGCGCCGTTCATTATTGCCCCATAGCTGTGCCATATAGTGCTCTGCGCCATTCATTATTGCCCCATAGCTGCCATATAGTGCTCTGCACCGTTCATTATTGCCCCATAGCTGCCATATAGTGCTCTGCGCCGTTCATTATTGCCCCATTGATGTGCCATAGAAAGCTGTGCCATTGCTGCTGCTCCTGCAATAAAAAAAAAAAGCCATACTCACCTCGCTGCTTGCAGCTCCTGGCGTCCGGTCCCGGCGTCTCTCCGCTCTGACTGATCAGGCAGAGGGCGGCGCGCACACTATATGCGTCATCGCGCCCTCTGACCTGCACAGTCAGAGCAAGAGGACGCGAAGACAGAACGGCGCCCGGCGTGTGGAACGCGGACAGGTGAATATGCGATACTTACCTGCTCCCGGCGTCCCGCTCCTTCCCCCGGACAGTTGGTCTTCGGTGCCGCAGCCTCTTCCTCTATCAGCGGTCACCGGCACTGCTGATTAGAGAAATGAATATGCGGCTCCACCCCTATGGGAGGTGGAGCCACATATTCATTTCTCTAATCAGCGGTCCGATGTGACCGCGGAACAGGGGAAGAACTGCAGCACCGAAGACCGTGGGACAGGCGGGGGGAGCGTCAGGACCGCCGGGACTAGGTAACTATGCCTCAGCGCCCTCTCCTCCTCACCCGCCGACCCTGCCGCCCACCGTGACTCGAGTATAAGCCGAGAGGGGCACTTTCAGCCCAAAATTTTGGGCTGAAAATCTCGGCTTATACTCGAGTATATACGGTATGTGCTTAATTCTAAAACTGTGGGCAAAACTGTCAATGAAAAAGACCTGGGTGTATGGGTGGATGACAAACTCATATTCAGTGGCCAGTGTCAGGCAGCTGCTACAAAGGCAAATAAAATAATGGGATTCATTAAAAGGGGCATAGATGCTCATGAGGAGAACATAATTTTACCTCTATACAAGTCACTAGTTCGACCACACTTAGAATACTGTGCACAGTTCTGGTCTCCGGTGTATAAGAAAGACATAGCTGAACTATAGCGGGTGCAGAGAAGAGCGACCAAGGTTATTAGAGGACTGGGGGGTCTGCAATACCAAGATATGTTATTACACTTGGGGCTATTTAGTTTGGAAAAATGAAGACTAAGGGGTGATCTTATTTAAATGTATAAATATATGAGGGGACAGTACAAAGACCTTTCTGATGATCTTTTTAATCATAGACCTGAAACCGGGACAAAATTGCATCCTCTGCGTTTGGAGGAAAAAAGGTTTAAGCATAATAACAGACGCGGATTCTTTACTGTAAGAGCAGTAAGACTATGGAACTCTCTGCCGTATGATGTTGTAATGAGTGATTCATTACTTAAATTTAAGAGGGAACTGGATACCTTTCTGGAAAAGTATAATGTTACAGGGTATATACACTAGATTCCTTGATAGGGTGTTGATCCAGGGAACTAGTCTGATTGCCGTATGTGGAGTCGGGAAGGAATTTTTTCCCCCAATGTGGAGCTTACTCTTTGCCACATGGTTTTTTTTTGCCTTCCTCTGGATCAACATGTTAGGGCATGTTAGGTTAGGCTATGGGGTGAACTAGATGGACTTATAGTCTTCCTTCAACCTTAATAACTATGTAACTATCTAAGACTACGTTTCACATTTGCGACGCAACGCACAACGCAAATAAAAACCCACCAAAACGCACGCAAAAACGCGTTTTGCAACGCATGTGTCCTTTTTTGCCGAAATTTGGACGCAAGAAAAATGCAACTTGTTGCGTTTTCTGCGCCCAACGCTTGCGGCAAAAAAAACGCATGCGTCGCACAACGCATCACAACTCATGTCCATGCGCCCCCCATGTTAAACATAGGGGCACATGACGCATGCGTCGCCACAGCGTTTCCCGACGCAGCGTCGGGAAATGCTAATGTGAACGTTACCTAACTAAGTAACGTCACGGATCGCTGTCATTCTCATTCAAAAGTTGCTCAGTGTGACGTTACCTTTAGGAGTGTAGGTTTACAGTTCCTGTTGACTCAGGGTACCATCACACTATAACATTTCGATCGCTACGACGGTACGATTCATGACGTTCCAGCGATATCGTTACGATATCGCTGTGTCTGACACGCAGCAGCGATCAGGGATCCTGCTGAGAATCGTACGTCGTAGCAGATCGTTTAGAACTTTCTTTCATCGCTGGATCTCCCGCTGTCATCGCTAGATCGGTGTGTGTGACACCGATCTAGCGATCTAGCGATGCGATCCAGCGATGCGTTCGCTTGTAACCAGGGTAAACATCGGGTAACTAAGCGCAGGACCGCGCTTAGTTACCCGATGTTTACCCTGGTTACAAGCGTTAAACTAAAAAAAAACAAACAGCACATACTTACATTCTGGTGTCCGTCAGGTCCCTTGCCGTCTGCTTCCAGCACTGTGACTGCCGGCCGTAAAGTGAAAGCAGAGCACAGCGGCTGTGCTTTCACTTTCACTTTACGGCCGGCAGTCACAGTGCGGGAAGCAGAGACTGCAAGGGACCTGACGGGACACCAGAATGTAAGTATGTGCTGTTTTTTTTTTTTTAGTTTAACGCTTGTAACCAGGGTAAACATCGGGTAACTAAGCGCGGTCCTGCGCTTAGTTACCCGATGTTTACCCTGGTTACCCAGGGACCTCGGCATCTTGGTCGCTGGAGAGCGGTCTGTGTGACAGCTCCCCAGCGACCACACTACGATTTACCTACGATCACGGCCAGGTCATATCGCTGGTCGTGATCGTAGGTAAATCGTATAGTGTGACGGTACCCTCATGTAATTACCTTTGCCAGGGAAGGTCACAGACTCAGATAAATCAATTATGCTAACCGTTCATTGTATTGCTCGATTCTATGTAAATTAGCTGACTCTATCTCATCTCTGTTAGACACCATTAGTACTAAGGATATTATGTTTGCGGCTTGGAATCTAGCCAATCTAGCACACTCTTATTCCACCAATCATGAAGCCCCAAGTCTGAATTGAGAGCTCAGGGGTATAGAAGGACTGTCCAGTGACCAAGTCTCTCTTGCTGCATGGTACCAATTTTTGATTTGCGGATCCGATTGGCAGGCCATAACCGAACATGGATTATAAGACTACATGGACTTCAGCACCAAATGCAAGGATTCGGCTGAGATATCAAAGATTACATAAGGATGGTATACAGCTTGGGACAATCCAGTCACCTGACTACAGAATTTGCGGTACTCAGTCAGCTTCCTAAATCTGGCATTATTCCGTTCTCGGTGGGTGCCCGCCGAAAGCAGGGTGCTGCTGGCTTGGAGTAAGTAGCCCTGGAAGCTCTGATGAACGGATATTATAATCCCTGGTGAGCCAGTGGAAGGGTGAGAAACTGTTGCCTGTTACATTTTGTGTTTTGCTGGTTGTGTGATATATGCCATTAATTGTTTGGAGATCCAAGAAAGTCCTAATATTGTGATTCCCTCACCCTCTGTTGTCTGAGTAGTGTTCCACCCACTGTTGAGGAGGTCGGGCGTTCAGTTGGGATGAGCCATGGTCCGTGCGGTCTTTGTAAAGGCGGTCGGGACAGCGGACGAGAGCACCCACTGACCCCCTTGTCTACACAAGAACCACTATGTAAAGTTAAAAAAGATTAAGAATGACGATACAATTACATATAAATAATTTGATGACATAAAACTTTATTAAGTGTAATTTCACACACAAACTTAAAATCTGTTCAACAACCCTTGAATTAAACATAGATTAGTGGGTTAAGCCCTTATGGAAACTTCAAGTAAGTTGTGATAGCAAACAGTGAGGTACCTATAAAATGTCTCACATGTGGAGTTAGCATATTTTGTATAATTCTTCAAAAATACACAGAGTTCTGATCTTTTGGAACAAAAATTTGTTAGATTGAGTACGATTGATTATGTGCGACATAAGCGATTTACGTGAATAACTTCTGAACTACACATAGAGTTGATATTTTTTTTGGTAAATATTGTCCAGGACATTGATATGTTCATTTTGACTACTAGTGGTCAAGGGTACCTCTTTTCAAATTGAACTTACGTATGATTGAGTGCGTTTGTTTATTCGCGACATAAGCGATTTACGTGAATAACTTCTGAACTGCACATAGAGTTGATATTTTTTTGGTAAATATTGTCCAGGACATTGATATGTTCATTATGAGTAGTAGTGGTCAAGGGTACCTCTTTTCAAATTGAACTTGCGTATGATTGAGTGCATTTGTTTATTCGCGACATAAGCGATTTACGTGAATAACTTCTGAACTACACATAGAGTTGATATTTTTTTGGTAAATATTGTTCAGGACATTGATGTGTTTATTTTGAGTACTAGTGGTCAAGGGTACCTCTTTTCAAATTGAACTTACGTACGATTAAGTGCGTTTGTTCGCGACATAAGCGATTTACGTGAATAACTTCTGAACTGCACATAGAGTTGATATTTTTTTGGGTAAATATTGTTCAGGACATTGATATGTTCATTTTGAGTACTAGTGGTCAAGGGTACCTCTTTTCAAATTGAACTTACGTACGATTAAGTGCGTTCGTTCGCGACATAAGCGATTTACGTGAATAACTTCTGAACTACACATAGAGTTGATATTTTTTTTGGTAAATATTGTTCAGGACATTGATATGTTCATTTTGAGTACTAGTGGTCAAGGGTACCTCTTTTCAAATTGAACGTACGTATGATTGAGTGCGTTTGTTTATTCGCGACATAAGCGATTTACGTGAATAACTTCTGAACTACACATAGAGTTGATAATTTTTTTGGTAAATATTATTCAGGACATTGGTATGTTCATTTTGAGTACTAGTGGTTAAGGGTACCTCTTTTCAAATTGAACTTACGTACGATTAAGTGTGTTTGTTCGCGACATAAGCGATTTACGTGAATAACTTCTGAACTGCACAGAGTTGATATTTTTTTGGTAAATATTGTTCAGGACATTGATATGTTCATTTTGAGTACTAGTGGTCAAGGGTACCTCTTTTCAAATTGAACTTACGTACGATTGAGTGCGTTTGTTTATTCGCGACATAAGCGATTTACGTGAATAACTTCTGAACTACACATAGAGTTGATATTTTTTTTTGTAAATATTGTCCAGGACATTGATATGTTCATTTTGAGTAGTAGTGGTCAAGGGTACCTCTTTTCAAATTGAACTTACGTACGATTGAGTGCGTTTGTTTATTCGCGACATAAGCGATTTACGTGAATAACTTCTGAACTGCACATAGAGTTGATATTTTTTTTGGTAAATATTATTCAGGACATTGATATGTTCATTTTGAGTAGTAGTGGTCCAGGGTACCTGTTTTCAAATTGAACTTACGTACGATTAAGTGTGTTTGTTTATTCGCGACATAAGCGATTTACGTGAATAAGTTCTAAACTACACATAGAGTTGATATTTTTATTGGTAAATATTGTTCAGGACATTGATGTGTTCATTTTGAGTAGTAGTGGTCCAAGGTACCTCTTTTCAAATTGAACTTACGTATGATTGAGTGCATTTGTTTATTCGCGACATAAGCGATTTACGTGAATAACTTCTGAACTACACATAGAGTTGATATTTTTTGGGGTAAGTATTGTCCAGGACATTGATATGTTCATTTTGACTACTAGTGGTCAAGGGTACCTCTTTTCAAATTGAACTTACGTATGATTGAGTGCGTTTGTTTATTCGCGACATAAGCGATTTACGTGAATAACTTCTGAACTACACATAGAGTTGATATTCTTTTTGGCAAATATTATTCAGGACATTGATATGTTCATTTTGAGTACTAGTGGTCAAGGGTACCTGTTTTCAAATTGAACTTACGTACGATTAAGTGCGTTTGTTTATTCGCGACATAAGCGATTTACGTGAATAACTTCTGAACTACACATAGAGTTGATATTTTTTTTGGTAAATATCGTTCAGGACATTGATATGTTCATTTTGAGTACTAGTGGTCAAGGGTACCTCTTTTCAAATTGAACTTACGTACGATTGAGTGCGTTTGTTTATTCGCGACATAAGCGATTTACGTGAATAACTTCTGAACTACACATAGAGTTGATTTTTTTGGTAAATATTGTTCAGGACATTGATATGTTCATTTTGAGTGCTAGTGGTCAAGGGTACCTCTTTTCAAATTGAACTTACGTACGATTGAGTGCGTTTGTTTATTCGCGACATAAGCGATTTACGTGAATAACTTCTGAACTACACATAGAGTTGATATTTTTTTTTGTAAATATTGTCCAGGACATTGATATGTTCATTTTGAGTGCTAGTGGTCAAGGGTACCTCTTTTCAAATTGAACTTACGTACGATTGAGTGCGTTTGTTTATTCGCGACATAAGCGATTTACGTGAATAACTTCTGAACTACACATAGAGTTGATATTTTTTGGGGTAAATATTGTTCAGGACATTGATATGTTCATTTTGAGTAGTAGTGGTCAAGGGTACCTCTTTTCAAATTGAACTTACGTACGATTAAGTGCGTTTGTTCGCGACATAAGCGATTTACGTGAATAACTTCTGAACTGCACATAGAGTTGATATTTTTTGGGGTAAATATTGTTCAGGACATTGATATGTTCATTTTGAGTAGTAGTGGTCAAGGGTACCTCTTTTCAAATTGAACTTACGTACGATTAAGTGCGTTTGTTTGTTCGCGACATAAGCGATTTACGTGAATAACTTCTGAACTGCACATAGAGTTGATATTTTTTTGGTAAATATTATTCAGGACATTGATATGTTCATTTTGAGTACTAGTGGTCAAGGGTACCTCTTTTCAAATTGAACTTACGTACGATTGAGTGCGTTTATGTGCGACATAAGCGATTTATGTGAATAACCCAGGACCACAAGTAGTCAAAATAAACGTCTCAAAGTCCTGATCAAAATTTTACCCAAACAATATCCACTCTATGTATAATTCACCATGCATGGAAAATCGAATAGCTAACTAATAACTAATAGCTAACTGCCATACATGAAAATCGAATAACTAACTAATATCTAATAGCTAACTGCAGACTAACTTGAATCTGGTACCCGGACCCAGGAGCACTAAATGATATCTTTAGTGCTCTTGTGCACTAAAACAAAATACTCCAGGTTGCATCGCAGGGAGGTGCATACTAAAACCCTATGTGCCAAATTTACCTATGCCTATGGTAGATATTTTAGTCGTATTCATCTCTGCCTATTTTAGATTTTTTTTTACCGTTTCATTTTCTTAATTTAGTTTTCCTTTCACACTTCACTCCATTTGAAGCAGAGTAACCAATTGTATTTACATATGTATTTATTTGACATAAAGTTGCAATATATGAATGTAGGGGTCAAATTTTTTGGAAACGGAATAACGGTTTTGAGCTCCGTTTTTTTTATTGGAATATGTTCATATTAGTACAACGACGTTATCTTCCAAGTTTCATTAAGATCTTTTTAGGGATTCAGTCGTTATGCGCCATATTCTGCCATACCTATGCTTACAGTGTTATCATGGTTGGAAACGGAAAAACGGTTTTGAGCTCCGTTTTTTTTATTGGAATTAGTTCATATTAGTACAACAACGTTATCTTCCAAGTTTCATTAAGATCTTTTTAGGGATTCAGTCTTTATGCGCCATATTCTTCCATACCTATGCGTAATGTGTTATCACGGCTGGAAACGGAATAACGGTTTTGAGCTCCGTTTTTTTATTGGAATATGTTCATATTAGTACAACAACGTTATCTTCCAAGTTTCATTAAGATCTTTTTAGGGATTCAGTCTTTATGCGCCACATTCTGCCATACCTATGCCTACAGTGTTATCATGGTTGGAAACGGAAAAACGGTTTTGAGCTCCGTTTTTTTTATTGGAATATGTTCATATTAGTACAACAACGTTATCTTCCAAGTTTCATTAGGATCTTTTTAGGGATTCAGTCTTTATGCGCCATATTCTGCCATACCTATGCCTACAGTGTTATCATGGTTGGAAACGGAAAAACGGTTTTGAGCTCCGTTTTTTTTATTGGAATTAGTTCATATTAGTACAACAACGTTATCTTCCAAGTTTCATTAAGATCTTTTTAGGGATTCAGTCGTTATGCGCCATATTCTGCCATACCTATGCCTACAGTGTTATCACGGTTGGAAACGGAAAAACGGTTTTGAGCTCGGTTTTTTTTTATTGGAATATGTTCATATTAGTACAACAACGTTATCTTCCAAGTTTCATTAAGATCTTTTTAGGGATTCAGTCGTTATGCGCCATATTCTGCCATACCTATGCCTAGTGTGTTATCATGGTTGGAAACGGAAAAACGGTTTTGAGCTCCGTTTTTTTTTATTGGAATATGTTCATATTAGTACAACAACGTTATCTTCCAAGTTTCATTAAGATCTTTTTAGGGATTCAGACGTTATGCGCCATTTTCTGCCATACCTATGCCTAGTGTGTAATCATGGTTGGAAACGGAAAAACGGTTTTGAGCTCCGTTTTTTTTATTGGAATTAGTTCATATTAGTACAACGACGTTATCTTCCAAGTTTCATTAAGATCTTTTTAGGGATTCAGTCTTTATGCGCCATACCATACCTATGCCTACAGTGTTATCATGGTTGGAAACGGAAAAACGGTTTTGAGCTCCGTTTTTTTATATTGGAATATGTTCATATTAGTAAAACAACGTTATCTTCCAAGGTCCATTAAGATCTTTTTAGGGATTCAGTCTTTATGCGCCATATTCTTCCATACCTATGCCTACAGTGTTATCATGGTTGGAAACGGAAAAACGGTTTTGAGCTCCGTTTTTTTTATTGGAATTAGTTCATATTAGTACAACGACATTATCTTCCAAGTTTCATTGAGATCTTTTTAGGGATTCAGTCTTTATGCGCCATATTCTTCCATACCTATGCCTACAGTGTTATCATGGTTGGAAACGGAAAAACGATTTTGAGCTCCGTTTTTTTTATTGGAATTAGTTCATATTAGTACAACAACATTATCTTCCAAGTTTCATTAGGATCTTTTTAGGGATTCAGTCGTTATGCGCCATATCTATGCCTACAGTGTTATCATGGTTGGAAACGGAAAAACGGTTTTGAGCTCCGTTTTTTTTATTGGAATTAGTTCATATTAGTACAACAACGTTATTTTCCAAGTTTCATTAAGATCTTTTTAGGGATTCAGTCGTTATGCGCCATATTCTGCCATACCTATGCCTACAGTGTTATCATGGTTGGAAACGGAAAAACGGTTTTGAGCTCCGTTTTTTTTATTGGAATTAGTTCATATTAGTACAACAACATTATCATCCAAGTTTCATTAAGATCTTTTTAGGGATTCAGTCGTTATGCGCCATATTCTGCCATACCTATGCCTACAGTGTTATCATGGTTGGAAACGGAAAAACGGTTTTGAGCTCCGTTTTTTTTATTGGAATTAGTTCATATTAGTACAACAACGTTATCTTCCAAGTTTCATTAGGATCTTTTTAGGGATTCAGTCTTTATGCGCCATATTCTTCCATACCTATGCCTACAGTGTTATCATGGTTGGAAACGGAAAAACGGTTTTGAGCTCCGTTTTTTTTATTGGAATTAGTACATATTAGTACAACAACGTTATCTTCCAAGTTTGATTAAGATCTTTTTAGGGATTCAGTCTTTATGCGCCGTATTCTTCCATACCTATGCCTACAGTGTTATCATGGTTGGAAACGGAAAAACGGTTTTGAGCTCCGTTTTTTTTTATTGGAATATGTTCATATTAGTACAACAACGTTATCTTCCAAGTTCCATTAAGATCTTTTTAGGGATTCAGTCGTTATTTGAATTATAAATTTGCTATGTAGGAATATCTGGGTGTTCAACTTTCTTCCCAACATAATCTCTGCTAATGGTAGCCAGATCTTCCATCTAAATATAGCACAGTCAATGTCATCTGTTCTCGATCTAGCTTGCCATATAATAAATGGCTCCATACAATGTAGCTGGCTCTGCTGAAGTCAAGTTTTCACTTCCAGGATGGATGCTAATTCTTCGGTTTGGGTTTGTTGGGGATAACACTTGGAGTACTGTACCGTTAGGCTGGGTTCACACTGCGTTGTGTGAACCCGTTTAACTGACTACGTTACACCGTGGCATAACGCAGTGTAACGCAGTCCGTTAACGCCGCCATTACTTGCAATGGCGAACGCATCGTTAGCGCACGCCCACAATGGTCGTGCGCTAGCGATGTGCCGTCATTGAGTGACGGACCCGAGACGCGGGCTGCAGCGTTTCCGGGTCCGTCACTAGTAGCGCACTGCTAGCGCAGATGGAGCTAGCAGATGCTCCATCTGCGCTAGCGCAGTGCCAAAATCGGCACTTGCGTTAGTGCAGTCCGTTTAACGGATTTGTTGAACGGACTGCACAACGCAAGTGTGAACCTTAGCTGCAAATGTTGGACCTCTGCCTGGTCTGTCAAATTTTCTTCACACCACTAGTCAGAAAGTGCTTTAAAGGGAACCTGTCACCCCATTTTTTCAATATGACATAAAAATACCGTTACATAGGGCCTGAGCTGTGCTTTACAATAGTGTACTTTTGGTCCCATGATTCCCCACCTATGCTGCCGAAATACCTTACTAAAGTCGCCGTTTTCGCCTGTTATCTCATATCGAGAAAAACGGGGTGACAGGTTCCCTTTAAGCCGGCATGGTTGTTGACCTTACCATACTCACCTTACTGTCTTATACGTTGTCTATTACTATTTACAGTTAAAATGTAGGAATATACAGTATCATAACTTATCTAAAGTGCTTCTATTTTAAAGGATATACCTTGTTACTGTCTCATACAAAATATTTGTGGATATGGTGTAAAAGTTACTAACTTTTATGACATTTCAGAGGGTACTATTTCACTAATTTGGAGCAAAGGTCCCCTGGACAACCATGCTACATAGGATATTTCTCTATATAACAAAAAATTGGAGCAAACAACCAAAGTATATAAAATATATCAAATTTATTAAATTCCATTTAAAAAATTACATATCAATACAGAATACCACACAGAGCAAAAATAAAGGGTTAATGGTGCACCTTAAGTGATGGCACCCCCTGGACACGAACATAAAGCCACTATATCATGTGTCAGTCACACAATAAAGCAAGAGCCATACAATGCCCAGTGCATTGAATAACAAAGGCTAGCTGATATAATCTCCTAGGTCACAGGTAAACGGATCCCTCCAAATTAAACAGCACAGTGGCTATGCAGTGGAAAATACCAAAGACCATAAGTGGACCTTACCTATGTTCCCGTCCATGGGGGTACCCACGCGCCCCTACGCGCGTTTCACAACAGCTTCCTCAGGGGGAAGCTGTTGTGAAACGCGCGTAGGGGCGCGTGGGTACCCCCATGGACGGGAACATAGGTAAGGTCCACTTATGGTCTTTGGTATTTTCCACTGCATAGCCACTGTGCTGTTTAATTTGGAGGGATCCGTTTACCTGTGACCTAGGAGATTATATCAGCTAGCCTTTGTTATTCAATGCACTGGGCATTGTATGGCTCTTGCTTTATTGTGTGACTGACACATGATATAGTGGCTTTATGTTCGTGTCCAGGGGGTGCCATCACTTAAGGTGCACCATTAACCCTTTATTTTTGCTCTGTGTGGTATTCTGTATTGATATGTAATTTTTTAAATGGAATTTAATAAATTTGATATATTTTATATACTTTGGTTGTTTGCTCCAATTTTTTTTTATATTGAGATATTCTAGGAGCTCCAGACGATACCATTCATCTTGGCTCCGGGCATTTTTTCTGGGCCTGTTGTGTGGTATCATAATATGATATCTGTATTTGAGATATTGTTTCTATAGGATATTTCTCTTCAGTATGCTTACATTAAAGAACTAACAAAAAGGTAGTATTAAATTTTGTGTGGTTTATGCCTTAGCTTCTTTTGATACTAATCTTTAGTGTACATTTACTTTAATTTTAAAATTGCTTTTCATTTCAGACAGATTTTTAATTTTATTGAATCAGCTTTAGCTTTAAGTACTGTAGTTTTTAATAATTTCGGATTTCTAATTTTGCATTAAATAATTGAATTAAAATATATAATTATTTTAGTTTAAAGGGAAGGTACTGTGTTTGAAGATCATTAGTAAATCACTGTAATGTTGCATAATATGCTGTTATAACCAAGTTTTGAATGCATGTGAAATGTGTTACATTTCGTGTGTTATATGAGTTTACAGAAGGCACTGGGGGCTGACATCTTGTGTTCACAGCAGTAGCACGTGTTGTCATAATACGGCACCCCATGGTCACGGTAGATAATAGACCGGCGCTGACCCTATCTGTAACATTGCAGCCGCATTAGCAGTGAGCTGGGCACACCTCTGTGGGCTGCACAATTCACTGCTGTAGGTGTGACTGGCCGCCATTTTATTATAGCCCTGTGCTATCTGCCGAGCACCACTTAGGCTACTTTCACATTTCCATGGGGCCAGCGCAAACCGTCAGCCCGACAAACCGACGGACGTTGTGCTAAATGTAGCACAACGTGGGCAGCGGATGCATCTTTCCCCATCACGCTCCATGTGTCTCACCCCTGCTATTCCATGTGTATCTCTCTCCCCATCATGTTCCATGTGTCTCACTCATCAATCTTCATGTCTCTCTCTCTCTCTCCCATCAGTCTCTCTCAGCCATATTAATTTATCTCTTCCCTCCCTCCACAATGCCTGGCCAGTCACTGCAGACCTGGATCTCCTTCTTATATGATAGATGGATGAGTCACAGACAGCTCCGCTCTGATAATGCTGCTCCATACACACCACATGTCTTCACTCTTCCTCAGGTCCATGATGCTGCTGAGTCCACCATCTTCTGCTCCTCTGTAAACAAGCTGTGCTTCTGATGCAGTAACTGCTGGTGATAGCAGATCACAGGTCAGTCACACACAAAATGGCTCTGCCCTGTGATGCTGCTCTTCATTCTGCCCCAGGGATACTGGACCACCCATAAGGGGAGGGAAATGGTGATGTCAGCAGTTACTGCCCCAATTTTCCAGCAAAGAGTAAAGCTGGTAAATGTCTCACTATAGCTGCTTGAGGTCTAAAACAGAAAATGCTCCCCCCTAGTGGTCAATATATATATTTATAAGAAAATATATACCGTATATACTCGAGTATAAGCCGACCCAAGTATAAGCAGACCCCCTAATTTTGCCACAAAAAACTGGGAAAACTTATTGACTCGAGTATAAGCCTAGGGTGGAAAATGCAGCAGCTACCTGTGAATTTCAAAAATAAAAATAGATGCTCCATATCGTTCATTATTGCCCCATAAATAATAATAATAATAATCTTTATTTTTATATAGCGCTAACATATTCCGCAGCGCTTTACAGGTTGCACACATTATCATCACTGTCCCCGATGGGGCTCACAATCTAGAATCCCTATCAGTATGTCTTTGAAATGTGGGAGGAAACCGGAGTGCCCGGAGGAAACCCACGCAAACACGGAGAGAACATACAAACTCTTTGCAGATGTTGTCCTGGGTGGGATTAGAACCCAGGACCCCAGCGCTGCAAGGCTGCTGTGCTAACCACTGCGCCACCGTGCTGCCCCATAGATGCTCCATATGCAACTATGCTATATAGAATGCTCTATACCGTTCATTATGACCCCATAGATGCTCCTTATAAAGCTGTGCCCCATATATAATGCTCTGCACCGTTCATTATGGCCCCATAGATGCTCCATATAAAGCTGTGCCATATAGAATGCTGCTGGTGCTGCAATAAAAAAAAATAAAATCACATACTCACCTTTCTTGCTCAGGACGCCAGCGCTTTCAATATTTAGTAACAAAGAGAAAAAGAGTTTGTAGCCAGCTCACCGGTAAATCACCGCAGGTGCACGGAACTCCGCTGCAGGAAGACGATCCAATCATCAGAGAAAAGAAAAAAAAAAGTTGAATTCCAGCTCCTTAAAACATGACGTTTATTGTATCCAAATAAAAAATCCAAATGTCCATGGTGTGCAACCTCCCACCGGTAAGTGCCTGGGATGACAGAGATAAACGGCTACGCGTTTCGATCGGAGTGATCTTTATCAAAGCCATACCTGGATCAGGCAGCTTCTCCTACTTATAAGGAGGCTCACCCAACCAGATCATTCATTTGAGTCACATGGCAATTTGACAGGTCCTTTCATCTAAAATCATTGTTCTATATGTAACAACATAACAAAAATAAAGGATTAAAATCACATTCAGCAATAATGTAACATAACTTCATGTCTTTTATTCAATCCTGTTGGGACACAGGTGTTCAATTGGAAAATCCAATATGCTTCTCGTGTGAGAAGCCGGCGTCTAATGTCACCACCCCGACTAGGGGTATTAACCCGTTCTATGCCCTGAACCTGAAGAGTGACAGTGCTGCGTGCATGGTGCCTAACAAAATGTTTGGATGCTGCTGATATATTCCTGTCATTATTCTGAGTGTTACCTATGTCATATAAGTGTTCCCTAATGCGTGTTTTCAATTTTCTGGATGTACAGCCCACATACGACAGGTTACACTCTATACATTTGATTTTGTATACCACATTGCAAGAATTACAATTGATGTACTGCTTTATATCAAATTTGATAGTTTCATCCGCATTATAAAATGTCTTTTCAATACTGGCGAATTTACATGTGCTACAATTTCGTGTGCCACACCTGAAAAATCCTGGATAATTTAACCAGGTTCTGATGGATTTATTTTTGGAGCAGAACAAGCTAGGGGCTATTTTATTACCAATGGTCGGGGCTCTTCTCGACACCACATTAATGCCAGAATTTAGTATGTTATACAGCTGCGGATCTTCATATAAAATAGGTAAATATCTGTTGACAATATCTCTAATTCTAGCGAACTGCGGGCTATATTGAAAGCATATGTATGGCTTTTGTTCCATTTGTAAATTTCTATGCTTTTGTGCTGTAACTAGTTCTTTACGATCTTTTCCTGCTACTATTTTTTTGGCCCGATTAATTGTCCATTGAGGGTATTGTCGATGTGTTAATTTATTTGCTATTTGCTCGATTTCACCCTTGAGATCTTTTTCTGAACTGCAATTCCTTTTAATCCTGGTGAACTCACCCACCGGAATTGATTTAATTGTATGCCTGCTATGGCTGCTTTTGGCATGCAGTATTGTGTTACCCCTCACTGGCTTGTGATGTGTTCTGGTGACGATATTTGAATCTATTTGCCCCGTGAGCTCCAGATCTAGAAATGATATACTTTTGCTATCTGCCCTATGCGTGAATCTAATATTGTACTCATTCTGATTCAGGTACTCCATGAAGCGCGGTATGGCAGACACATCACCCTCCCATATCATGAGCGTATCATCAATGTATCTGCCATACCACGCCACATATTCCAAATACGGATTGTTCACGGAAAAAACGCACTCCATCTCCCAGACGGACATAACCAAATTAGCAAGGGAGGGAGAGTATTTCGCACCCATGGCCACTCCAGCTTGCTGCATATAAAATTGATTATCAAATGCAAAAAAATTACTAGTGAGCAAAAAATGTATTACCATCAGCAGATATTCAATCAAATCCTCAGAATACTGACTGAATTTGACAAGGTGATATTGGATCGCTCTGATTGCTAGATCGTGCGGGATGCATGTATATAAAGATATAACGTCGCAGCAGAGCCAGGAATAATTTTTTTGCCATATCTTACCATCAAAAATACGTAATACCTCCTTAGAGTCTTTTATATATCCAGGGGAACGTTTTACAAGTGGCTGGAGGAGAGAGTCTACCCATTGACAGAGTCTTTCATTGCAGGACCCGATTCCAGATACTATGGGTCGCATTGGGGGAATCCCCTCTTTTTTATGTATTTTAGGGACCCCATATATTATAGGAGTGACTGGACATTCAACTATTAGATATTCCATTTGTATTTTAGTTAATACCCCCAGATCGAATCCCTCCTTGATAATGACATCTCTCTTTTTGATAATTTCTTGTGAGGGATTATTTGTTAGTTTTTTATACGTGATTTGATCAGATAATAGTTCCAGCATTTTTTTCTGATAGTCCACTGTGTCCAATACCACTACCACCCCTCCCTTATCTGACATTTTAATTGTAAGATCTGGCATATTTTGTAGCTCTCTTATAGCGTTACGTTTTTTTATAGATATATTCTTAGGGTTGTATTTATTATTAGTTTTTATTTCCTTGTTTAATTGTCTGAGTTCCCTTTCTATGTTTTCTTGAAATTTGTCCATACACTCAGATCTGGCCTGGATTGGATAATAGTAGGGATTTTTTGTAGTAAAATTCTTGGAAACATGCACCCGGTCACTATCCAGCAATGTATCTGAGCTGAGATCTTGTAGCGCAATTAGTGCTACTTGTTCTTTAAAGTCCATCTGTGAGTACTCATTATCCACCATAGGTGGTGCTACAGATCCTTCCTGACTTAATTCCTCTTCAGTATTTTGCTCCTGATAAAAATGTTTTCTGATGGTCAGGTTGCGGATAAATTTATTAGTGTCCATAATTGTTGCAAATAGGTCAAAATCCTGGTCAGGAACAAAATTTAATCCCAAGGATAAAACTTGGACCTGTTCTGATGATAAACTTCTGGATGACAGGTTAAGTACATTCGTATATTCATTTATCTTTTGTGCAGTTTCTTGTTGCGTGTAGTCATTCCCCCGTCGTTTGTGTTTTCTCCCCCCCCGCCTGCTGCGTTTTTTGGCTGGCGGTAGTTATTTCTTGGGGTGTATACTCTGTTTTCATTCAGGGAAATGTCTGACGCACTGGCCTGATTGTCTGATGAGTCAGGGTCTGACGAAGTAAAATATACATGCGATTTTTCTTTGCTCTTAGCGTTTTTTCGTTTATGGCGAGATTGACTATACTTCAGTATCGATCTCGGGGTTTTATTTATATTAGTCCAGTTACCCCAATCATACACTTTATTAGTCGCATAATCGTCAGAGTCTCTAGTAAATTTTCTTTTTTTCCGATCCATGATTTGTTCCTCCAAACCCATTATTTTTTCTTTGGTTTGTATCATAAGTGCATCAAACTGTGCACCTGTTTTATAATCATTCAAAAGAAGATTTACTTCATCTATTTCCTGCTGTATATTTTTCAATTTGTCCTCCTCGTGTTTAATAATAAGATTCATCAAATCCTTCGAACATTTGCTTAGAATAGAATTCCACTCCTCCAAGAATTCTGCTGAGTATACGGTTGTGGGTATTTTTCTAATTCGCAGACCTCTTGGGATCATGTTCTTAGCCACATAATTATTCAATGTGGTTTGATCCCACCACACTTTTGTTTCCTGCATCATAAGTGTTTCCAATTTACTCATATTTTCATTCAGAGTGGATATACCCACATCTTCATTTTCATGAGTAGAGAACACCTGAGCAGCTTTACGCAATCTGTCTCTTGTTAAGTCCATAGCCATGCTGATATGTGAATAATGATAAAAGAAAAAAGGCTCTGTATCCCTTGGCAACTAAACCGGTAATAGACAGTACATGTGTCCGCAATAACTTTATCAGGGAGTAGTACCAGGAGCACGGCAATCCAGCATTATAAATAGTAACAAAGAGAAAAAGAGTTTGTAGTTAAATTATCCAGGATTTTTCAGGTGTGGCACACGAAATTGTAGCACATGTAAATTCGCCAGTATTGAAAAGACATTTTATAATGCGGATGAAACTATCAAATTTGATATAAAGCAGTACATCAATTGTAATTCTTGCAATGTGGTATACAAAATCAAATGTATAGAGTGTAACCTGTCGTATGTGGGCTGTACATCCAGAAAATTGAAAACACGCATTAGGGAACACTTATATGACATAGGTAACACTCAGAATAATGACAGGAATATATCAGCAGCATCCAAACATTTTGTTAGGCACCATGCACGCAGCACTGTCACTCTTCAGGTTCAGGGCATAGAACGGGTTAATACCCCTAGTCGGGGTGGTGACATTAGACGCCGGCTTCTCACACGAGAAGCATATTGGATTTTCCAATTGAACACCTGTGTCCCAACAGGATTGAATAAAAGACATGAAGTTATGTTACATTATTGCTGAATGTGATTTTAATCCTTTATTTTTGTTATGTTGTTACATATAGAACAATGATTTTAGATGAAAGGACCTGTCAAATTGCCATGTGACTCAAATGAATGATCTGGTTGGGTGAGCCTCCTTATAAGTAGGAGAAGCTGCCTGATCCAGGTATGGCTTTGATAAAGATCACTCCGATCGAAACGCGTAGCCGTTTATCTCTGTCATCCCAGGCACTTACCGGTGGGAGGTTGCACACCATGGACATTTGGATTTTTTATTTGGATACAATAAACGTCATGTTTTAAGGAGCTGGAATTCAACTTTTTTTTTGCTTTCAATATTTACCTGCTCCTCGTGCGGCTCCGTCTCCAGCACTGACGCTCAGCAGAGGGCGCGCACTGACTACGTCACCGCGCCCTCTAACCTGAGCATCACTGTCAGAGGACTGTTGTGAATTCTGTGGCTGAGTTCACTTCTGTGGTCACAAGTGGTATTGCAGTCTCTGGGCTTCCTCCCTCAGGTGTTTTGGTGAGCTCGTTGGCTGCCTTGCTATTTAGCTCCACCTGAGTCTGTCTTCCTTGCTCCTTGTCAATGTTCCAGTGTTGGATCTGAGCTACTGCATCTTTCCTTGGGCCTGCTGCTCTGCTAGATAAGTGCTTCTAGTTTGTTTTCTGTTTTTCTGTCCAGCTTGTTATTATCTTTTGCTGGAAGCTCTGAGAAGCAAAGGGGTGCACCGCCGTGCTGTTAGTTCGGCACGGTGGGTCTTTTTGCCCCTTTGCGTGGTTTTCGTTTTAGGGTTTTTTGTAGACTGCATAGTTCTCTTTGCTATCCTCGCTCTGTCTAGAATATCGGGCCTCACTTTGCTGAATCTATTTCATTCCTACGTTTGTCTTTTCATCTTGCTAACAGTCATTATATGTGGGGGCTGCCTATTCCTTTGGGGTATTTCTCTGAGGTAAGTCAGGCTTGTATTTCTATCTTCAGGCTAGTCAGCTCCTCAGGCAGTGCCGAGTTGCATAGGTAGTTGATAGGCGCAATCCACTGCTGCTTCCAGTTGTGTGAGGATAGATCAGGTACTGCAGTCTACAGAGATTCCACGTCTCAGAGCTCGTCCTATTGTTTTGGGTTATTGCCAGATCTCTGTATGTGCGCTGATTACTGCACGCTGTGTTGCCTGATTGCCAGCCATAACAGAGGACGCTGCAGACGGAGCCGCACCGGAGCGAGGAGCAGGTAAATATAGCGCAGCGCTGCGCTCCCCTTAACTGCTCCTGGCGCGGTCCCTGCAGTCCCTGGCTTCCCCGGCGCTGCAGCTTCTTCCTGTAATTGAGCGGTCACAGTTACCGATCATTTACAGCAATGAATATGCGGCTCCTCCCCTTTGGGAGGTGGAGCCGCCTATTCATTTCTGTAATGAGCGGTGCCATGTGACCACTCAGTACAGGAAGAATCTGCAGCGCCGGGGAAGCCAGGGACTGCAGGGACCGCGCCAGGAGCAGGTAAGTATGATTACACAGCCCCCGCTCTCCCTCACCTGCCGACCCCCGGGTATATGACTCGAGTATAAGCCGAGAGGGGGACTTTCAGCCCAAAAATATGGGCTGAAAATCTCGGCTTATACTCGAGTATATACGGTAATACTAGATGGTGGCCCGATTTTAACTTATCGGGTATTCTAGAATGTGCATGTCCACGTAGTATATTGCCCAGCCACGTAGTATATTGCACAGCCACGTATTATATTGCACAGCCACGTAGTATATTGCCCAGCCACGTAGTATATTGCCCAGCCACGTAGTATATTGCCCAGCCACGTAGTATATTGCCCAGCCACGTAGTATATTGCCCAGCCACGTATTATATTGCCCAGCCACGTAGTATATTGCACAGCCACGTAGTATATTGCACAGCCACGTAGTATATTGCACAGCCACGTATTATGTTGCACAGCCACGTAGTATATTGCCCAGTTACGTAGTATATTGCCCAGCCACGTAGTATATTGCACAGCCACGTAGTATATTGCACAGCCACGTAGTATATTGCCCAGCCACGTAGTATATTGCCCAGCCACCTAGTATATTGCCCAGCCACCTAGTATATTGCCCAGCCACGTAGTATATTGCACAGCCACGTAGTATATTGCACAGCCACGTAGTATATTGCCCAGCCACGTATTATATTGCCCAGTTACGTAGTATATTGCCCAGCCACGTAGTATATTGCCCAGTCACGTAGTATATTGGCCAGTCACATAGTATATTGGCCAGCTACGTAGTATATTGCCCAGCCAGGTTTGTCACAGTTAAAAAATAAAAAATAAACATATACTCACCTTTTCGAGGGCCCCTTGTAGTCCACGGCAGCTTCCGGTCCCAGGGTTGGTATGAGCGCATGACCTGTGATGACGTCGCGGTCACATGACCGTGACGTCATGGCAGATCTTTCTAGCGCAGGGCCTGTGATGACGTCGCGGTCACATGAACGTGACGTCATGGCAGGTCCTTCTCACGCAGGGCCTGTAATGACGTCGCGGTCACATGACTGTGTTGTCATGGCAGGTCCTTCTCCCATACCATCTTTACCACCGGAACCTGCAACAGAAGATGGCGGCTGGCGCGAGCGACTACGGAGGGTGAGAATAGCAGGGTTTGTTTTTTTTTTTTGTATTTTTAACATTACATTTTTTACTATTGATGCCGCATAGGCATCGTCAATAGTAAAAAGTTGGGGACAGACAGGGTTAATAGCAGCGGTAACGGAGTGCGTTACCCGCAGCATAACGCGGTCCATTACCGCCGGCATTAACCCTGTATTAGCGGTGACCGGAGGGGAGTATGCGGGCGACAGGCACTGACTGCGGGGAGTAAGGAGCGGCCATTTTCTTCCGGATTGTGCCCGTCGCTGATTGGTCGCGGCAGCCATGACAGGCAGCTGGCGAGACCAATCAGCGAATGAATAACCGTGACAGAAGGACAGAAAGACGGAAGTGACCCTTAGACCATTTTATAGTACATTTTTCATATAATGTCTGCAGACATTGCATTAATACATTTTTTTTACTATTTTAAGCTAAATTTCACAAAAAAGCAAACTACAAGAAAAATGGTGGCACCTTCCCTTTAAAGAGTAACTATCAATTCTTTTAAATTAATATTTTTGTTATATAAAAAAAAATTAAATAGTTTTTTTATTATTATATTTTTTAGTTTTTGTAACTATTCCTACACTAAACTGTCCCTAAATCACTCAGTTGCAAAAACGCAACTCACTGTCCCTTGCTAAGCTATCCTCCTAAACTGTTTTCACATTGAAGACGCTTTAAGGTACCGTCACATTTAGCGACGCTGCAGCGATCTAGACAACGATCCCGATCGCTGCAGCGTCGCTGTGTGGTCGCTGGAGAGCTGTCACACAAACAGCTCTCCAGCGACCAACGATCCTGAAGTCCCCAGGTAACCAGGGTAAACATCGGTTACCAGCGTAAACGTAAAAAAACTACATACTTACATTCCGTGTCTGTCCCCCGGCGCTGTGCTTCTCTGCACTGACAGTGAGCGGCAGCCGGAAAGCACAGCGGTGACGTCACCGCTGTGCTCTGCTTTACGGCTGGCTGTCGCTCACAGTGCAGAGAAGCAGAGCGCCGGGGGACAGACACGGAATGTAAGTATGAAGTGTTTTTTTTTTTTTTTACGTTTACGCTGGTAACCAGGGTAAACATCGGGTTACTAAGCGCGGCCCTGCGCTTAGTAACCCGATGTTTACCCTGGTTACCAGTGAAGACATCGCTGAATCGGCGTCACACATGCCGATCCAGCGATGTCAGCAGGAGATCCAGCGACGAAATAAAGTTCTGGACTTTCTGCGGCGACCAACGATAGCACAGCAGGATCCTGATCGCTGCTGCCTGTCAAACTCAACGATATCGCTAGCCAGGACGCTGCAACGTCACGGATCGCTAGCGATATCGTTCAGTGTGACGGTACCTTTAGTCGAATGAATACGCGTGCCCGCACGTCCCCGGGCATCACATGAGTGCTTAGCTCGCTTCTCATGGGAAGCGAGCCAGCGCTCAGCTGTACTGAATGCATGGCAGCCGTGCCATCCCACGCACGGCGCCATGTAATCTATTGCGCTGCAACCTCGGGAGACATCTCCCGAGGCTTCAGCGTATATACACTCTATATACAGACCGATGCTGCACAGGCTCTGTATACCACGATGGTCATCAGCCGGCATCCACGTGCATCACGGCATTTGTTCAGTTGCAGGACGGCCCAGAAGAGGAGCTTTGTGGGTCGACAGGAGGGTAATTAACAATTTTTTTTATTTTTAAACCGGTCCAAATGGGTTCAGGGGGGAGGGGGGTCCCAAAAAAAAAAAAAAAAAAGGTAAAGGTAAATGATAGTTAATCTTTAAATGACTTCTTGTTATGGTTGTTATATTGTTTTAATTTCTGTATCTTTTTTCACAATTAAAAAAAAAATTGGCTACAGGAATTTTGAACAATGCCCTTCAAATCTTTAGTAAAGAAAAATAAAAGAGAATCTACAGTTCCCGAGAATGAAGAAATACAAGGAACCCCTGGCAAAAAGAAGGACGTGACAAAATTAACTTCAGAACAAACAGTTTCAGATACAACTAATTCTCATTCAACTACAAGATTTTTAGCATTGTCTCTTGCATTTCACAATAAGAAGAAACCAAAAAGTGGTGGAAATTTAAAGAAATGTATATGCACTGAAGACTTATTGAAAGCTGCTACTAGAGTGTTTGAAAGAAGTCCAAACACTGAAGTGAATTCAAGCGTTAGTAGTGGGAGCTTCTGGTGCAAGCTTGCAGACGAAGTAGCGCCAAAAACCAAAACGCACAGAAAAAAACTTATCCGCAATTATAGCTTAGCATGTAGACACCTCTGGGACACGGATTTCAACTTTAGAGAATGTATTATGAAAATCACCAACAAAGATAAATGTGAAAAACCAGGAATCCCACGGCAACATCTTTTTTCACGAACTATCGGTCAACAAAGTCTGCCTACATTAAATGAACAAAAACCAGAACTGGAGAATGAAATTATGAAGGGTTGTGATGACAGTGCTTTTGGTAGATACAACAAGAGTGAAGCAGTGTCTGATGACATAGAATCATTCACTGGAGACAACAGTTACTGTTCAGAGAAAAGGCTACATGAAAGTAATTCAACTGGTAAGGATGAATTTGTGATTTATGAGCCCAAAAATATTACCAATAACAATGTTTACACAAAAATACTGACAAAATTAACACCAACTGAAGCATTTGAGATTCTGAAGAAAGGTGATAAGTGTAGGGTGACCAATTTGCCACCACTTAATCCACAGCATGGTGATGTGTTTTACTTTTACAAAGAAGGAAATGCAAGGGATTGCATAGCAGACCAATTGCAGTTTGATTACATCTCCAGGAACAAGTATACCTTTAAAGGGGAAACATGCTTCAAGGTTATATACAAGCCAAGACACCCACCAGAAGAGGCATGTGATCTTTTTGAAAAGTACATTTTTAGCCTCGGTCAAACTGATAACAGTCGCAGGCTAATTCAGTACTTTGGAAATCCAAATACAATGCAGCTTAAAGCCCATGGTAATCGCAAACACTACAAGAACAAGATATTTTTTACTACTGCACCATCAATCATTAACCCCTTAATGACCGCCAATACGTCTTTTAACTGACCTTAGATATAAGAGAATAGTATCCCCATACAGATGACAATCCATCATCTGTCGGCTGTACACTATAGCTGACAACTTGCTGCACCAGCCACGATCAGTATTTGCACCTTCTAAATCTGTTTAACCCCTTAGATGCTGCTGTCAATAGTGACTACATCATTATAAATGGTTAACAGAGTGTGGGGGCTTCTTCTTTATCCCAATTGGTGCCCTCAGATCATGATTTTGCGGTCCTGATGTTTGCCATGGCAATTCATGACCAAATAGTGGCCTTAGAGTCTGACGGCTGTAGTAATCTGTTTAGAAGTTAGCAACATTTAGGTGGTAAAAATACACATTTTCATTTCTGTCATACCACTTTGCATTAATTCCTGTAAAGCACCTGAAGGGTTAATAAACTACCTGACAGCAGTTTTCAATATGTTTAGGGGTGCTGTTTTTAAAATGGTATCACGTTTGGGGGTTTCCCAATATATGGGACCCCTAAAGTCACTTCAAACATGGATAAGTCCCTAAAAAAATAAATTTTGTAAATTTCTTTGAAAAAATGAAAAATTGCTGCTACATTTTTAAACCTCCTAAAATGCTAACAAAATAAAATAACATTTTACAAATGGTGCTGATGTAAAGCAGACATGTGGGAAATGTTATTTATTAATGGTTTGCTGTTGTATGACTATCTGGATTAAAGGGATAATCATTCAAATTTAGAAAATTGCTAATTTTTTAACATTTTTCTCAAATTTTTGATTTTTTGTATAAATAAACACAAAAAATGTTGAACTAAATTTACCATTATCATAAAGTAGAATGTGTCACGAAAAAACAGTCTCAAAATCACTGGGATTTGTTGAAGCGTTGCAGAGTTATTACCACATAAAGTGACACTGGTCAGATTTCAAAAATTTGGCTCGGTCACTAAGGGGTTAAAGAACAGAGAGAAAACTTATCACAGCCACCCATGAAAGTTTATAAAGCACAGTGTACACGTTTCATACCTCCACAATATGAAGCTGCTTTAGGACCGCGTGATGTAAAGCAGGCACAAAACAGTGCTATGAGAGAGTGTGTAAAGCGTCGTTTGTGCCAAGATGATGTTTATTCCATAGTTGAATTGGAGCGCTTGTTTGGTGGTTTTGTAAAGCAGCTAGATGTCCTACATGATTTCTATTGTATCCTTGCAAAAGAAGAACTAATAGAAGAAGCCAATACATTTGCAAAACACAAGGACAGCAACTTTAGTTGTGACACAACTTTCGAGTTTGGTGATTTTTATGTGACTACTGTCACATTTAACCACCCTGCTTTTCAAAATGCATGTGTAATTCCAATTTTCATATTGATGCACCAAAAGAAAGATGAAGGTACACACAGAAAGTTCTTCAATTTTATTTCTGAAAAGTGTCCAGCATTTAACAGCAGCATGGTGAAAATCATTACTGACCGTGAAAAGGCAATTACAAACAGTATAGATGCACAGCTTCCCCAGGTTACACGATTCCTGTGTTGGAACCACATGAGGAAAGATGTGCAATACTGGACGCAAAGGCACGGTGGACAACAAATGGACAAATTAACATATGAAAGCTGTATTTACAGTTTAATGAACAGCAAGACACCAAAAGAATATGTAAGTAAGTTTGAAGAACTTAGCCAACATTGGACACTTACTTACTATAAGAAGCACCTGGAATCAGATATCCTCAATTACTGTGCACGGTGGCTTTTAGAAGAACACAACATGTTCAAAGAACCTTCAGGAATAACAACAAATCAAAGTGAGAGTTTTAATTCTGTGCTAAGAAGACTTCATGATGGGAAAGAAATAAACATGGAAGGTTTTGTTCTGTCTATGTTTTACTTAACTTCTTACTACACGAAGGAAGTTCTGAGAGGGAGATGTGGACTGGGTAACTTCAACCTGAAAGGAGAGTTCCGAGCTCTTAAACCAGCTGATGTATCATTTCCTGAAGTACTGGTAACACCAGAAACCTTGGTTGAATTTGTAAAGCATCAAAAATTTGTGATCACAAAAGAAAATGCATGTAAAACAGGAAGCCATCTGCCAAGAAGAACAATGGCAGAAGGAATTCTCAATACACCAGGTGGTATTGTGTTGGTGCCACAGCAGAAAGTATTCCTCGTTAAAGGTTTTAAAAATGAATCTTACATTGTGCAACTTTTCCCAAAGACTTCTTGTTCATGTCCATCATCCAGACAGTGTCACCACATTATGGAAGTTCAGCTATCAGTGGGATTGGATCCAAGGGAAGAGACAGATGAAGGAAATCTCAGCAGGTTGTACAAAAAACAAAGGGGAAAAGGAAAAAGTGGACGTAAGTTCAGTTCAAAACCATCATTGACATCTCCAGCTGATGACTCAATCCAAAGCATGAATCGAAGTAATGGAGGCGAGGAGGCAATACTTACAACACAAGTTATGCCAGGATACAGTGCACGAACTGCAAAAATAGTTAAAATATCACCAGCTGAACCATCCATAGGTATGTCTAAACTTCATGTTATAACCCCAAAAAAGGTTATTCCAGCAAGTAAGTCAGAAGCGGACATTGTGAAAAAGAAACTTAATTTCCAAAAGCCTCTGAAAACATCAACCCCAAAACGAAGTATAAGATCAGAGGCAGAATCACTGAAATACTACAAACCCAGTGGAATGAAGTCAATCAGTGCAATTGCTGAGACTCATGCACATAAACTACCAAATGATGTTATCGCTGAAGTGGACCGTATAATGATCAAGAAGTTCAACATGGATACTTTAAGTGGACAGCAGTGGCTGGATGACAAACCGTAATTATTGATGCATACTTGGCACTACAATGTAGTGTAGCCATGGAGAAAAACCCTCACCTTAAATATGCCTACATTCCATGTAACTTTGTTGATGCATTTTGCAAGAAGTGGACAAAAAGCAAAACACCCTATCACACTACAATGATACATGGGAAGAGAAACAACATATGGCACAAGGATATCATATTAATACCTTGCTATATATTTGGCAACCATTGGGTGCTAACAATAGTTGTGCCAAAATATAGAAGTGTCTATTATATTGACAGCAAGTACAGTGCAGAGGATAAGACAGTTGTACAGGCAGTTCATGTTCTTCTGAAGGTGTTATCCCATTTGTGTGAAGGAGAGCCATATAACAAAACATGGACATGGGTGAAGCCAGTTGATGTCCTGATACAGAAGGATGGCTTCAGTTGTGGAGTTTATGTTTGTATCTGGGCACATGTTATAGCAAATGGGACCACCATTGGACTTAACCATGATGAAGTACAGAACTTTCGTGATTGTATTTCTACTGAATTACAAGCAGTGGTTCCAGGCACGGTAAAAGTTACCACAGTTACTGGTGATACAACTGTGACACTCCCAGAAGTAAGTAGTCAGTGGTGGTCAGATGCAGATTTTACACCAACAGTGCAACCAGGACCTCGAAACTTTTGCACTATTAATTGGATGACTAATTTATGTAATACAATTTGGGAAGCCAATTCAAGCATCTGTTATGCAGGAGTGAATTGTTGCCAGCCTAATAGAAATGTGTGTGCAACAGAGGAAGATATGAAAATGGTTTTCTGTGAATTTACATGCCAAGATTGGTACCACAAAGCATGTGAAGGACTATCTGATAAACAATTACCATCTATGTACAAATGCAGAAAATGTCAAAATGCTGAATTGGAGGTGTAAAGTACCTTTTCCTTGTTAGTATGTAACATTATTAAGCAACTTATGTTTTAAGTGTAAACAGAATATGTTTTATTTTTTTAAAGAGTAACTATCATTTTTGTTTAAGTAACATTTATTATCTCCCAAAAAATATTGAATGTCTTTTTTTTATTACATTTTTCACACATCCTACAATAATCTGCCCCTAAATCACTCATTTGAAAACATGCAACTTAAGGTACCTTCACACATAACGATATTGTTAACGATATCGTTGCTTTTTGTGACATAGCAACGATATCGTTAATAAAATCGTTATGTGTGACAGCGACCAACGATCAGGCCCCTGCTGGGAGATCGTTGGTCGCTGAAGAAAGTCCAGAACTTTATTTCGTCGCTGGACTCCCTGCTGACATCGCTGGATCGGCGTGTGTGACACCGATGTCTTCACTGGTAACCAGGGTAAACATCGGGTAACTAAGCGCAGGGCCGCGCTTAGTAACCCGATGTTATCCCTGGTTACCATCCTAAAAGTAAAAAAAAACAAACACTACATACTTACCTACAGCTGTCTGTCCCCGGCGCTGTGCTTCTCTGCACTCCTCCTGTACTGGCTGTGAGCGTCGGTCAGCCGGAAAGCAGAGCGGTGACGTCACCGCTCTGCTTTCCGGCCGCTGTGCTCACACAGACAGTACAGGAGGAGTGCAGAACACAGCGCTGGAGGACAGACAGCGGTAGGTAAGTATGTACTGTTTGTTTTTTTTTACTTTTAGGATGGTAACCAGGGTAAACATCGGGTTACTAAGCGCGGCCCTGCGCTTAGTTAACCGATGTTTACCCTGGTTACCGGCATCGTTGGTCGCTGGAGAGCGGTCTGTGTGACAGCTCTCCAGCGACCAAACAGCGACGCTGCAGCGATCCGGATCGTTGTCGGTATCGCTGCAGCGTCGCTTTATGTGAAGGGGCCTTAACTGTCCCTCGCTAAACTATTCTCCTAAAGTGTAATCAGATTGAAGACGTTTTAGGAGAATGAATGCCCGAGGATGCGCGTGCATGCGCATTCCGGCAACTGTTCAGTTGCACTTTGGCCCAGAAGAGGAGCTTCGTGGGCCGACAGGAGGGAAAGTAAGAAGTTTTCTTATTGTAAACAGGTCCAAAGGGGGTAAAGGGGTTGTAGAAAGAAAAAAAAAAATCAAACATGATCGTTACTCTTTAATATGCTTTTGTCAAGTATTCGTAATCCATTCAGTTGTGTAAATGTTAAATATTTCTCACAAATAAAATAATTGTATGTAACTTAGACTTGATGCTATGTTTTGATTTGTTTTAAGGTTAGGTCAATATTTGTACTCCGTGCAGTCATGTAAGTGTTCACTTAATTATTTTTCTGTAATGCAAATACTTTTATGTAACTTATACTTCATCATCTAATCTAGGATTCAGCATTCATTTCAAATCTACAGTAACATATATGTGACTTGTGTTTACAACAGACAGCTTATTTTCGCCTCATAAAAATGTATAATAATAAAAATAATATTAAGGGCTTATTCAGACAAGCAGCGTTTGCACGTTTTTTCAGAGCATCCTTTCTGCGCTGAAAAAGAGTGTACTGTTGTCAATGGGCTAGTACAGACACTGCGCTTGTTCTGCGCAACGAACGAACTGCCGCCACCTATTTCAATGACTGTGTGCGCTACAAACCAGCGGCACATTAATTCAGCATGCGCTTCTTATGCGCATAAAAAGCGCATGCCCATAACGTAGCCAAAACGGCCAGTGTAAGTGAGCCTTTTTTTTTTTTTTTTTTTAAAGTAAAGTAAACTGTATATTTTATTTTATCAGTACACTGAGATCAGAGAGATTATATAAATTAAATTATGACACCTATCCATTATTAATCCAATAGTATGAAATGGTTAAAAAAACACACACACATTATTACAAAGTATTTTAATGAAATAAATACACAGGTTTTTGTAATATATTATTATACTGGTAATCCACCTGAAGACCCTCGGTCTGTAAAAAAGGTCAAATAAAAAAACAAAAATATCCCATATCTTCCGTCGTTCTGTCACGTCCCACGATGTAAATCCATCTGAAGGGGTTAACAAATTTTACAAGCAGAAGCTCTGCTAATGCAGCTGTGCTCCTGCCTATAAAACCCCAGCGAATGAATGGAATGTAGGTGAATGACCTGTAGTTACCTTCAGTCCTGGTGATGCGTCCTCTGCTGGATGTTCTCATATGAACTCAAGCCTGGGAACTTTTCAGAATATTTTCCCACGCTCGAGTTCATAAGAGGACATCCAGCAGAGGGCGCATCACCGCGACTGAAGGTAACTACAGGTCATTGACCTACATTCCATTCATTCCCCGGGGTTTTACAGGCAGGAGCACAGCTGCACTAGCAGAGCTTCAGCTTATAAAATTAGTTAACCCCTTCAGAAGGATTTACATCGTGGGACGTGACAGAACGACGGAAGGTATGGGATAGTGTTGTTTTTTTATTTTACCTTTTTTACAGAACGAGGGTCTTTAGGTGGATTACCAGTCTAATAAACTATTACAACAACCTGTGTATTTATTTCATTAAAATACTTTGTAATAATGTGTGTGTGTGTTTTATTAACTATTTCATACTATTGGTTTAATAATGGCTATCCATTGACGCCTCTCCATTATTAATTTGGCTTAATGTCCCCTTACAATTGCAAGGTGACATTAACCCTTAATTACCCCATATCCCACCACTACAGGGGAGTGGGAAGAGAGTGGCCAAGTGCCAGAATAGGCGCATCTTCCAGATGTGCCTTTTCTGGGGTGGCTGGGGGCAGATGTTTTTAGCCACGGGGGGCCAATAACCATGGACCCTCTGCAGGCTATTAATATCTGCCCTCAGTCACTGGCTTTACTACTCTGGCGGAGAAAATTGCGCGGGAGCCCACGCCAATTTTTTCCGCCATTTAACCCTTTAATTTAATAGCTAGAACTGCCAAATTTTGCATATACACACTACTAACATTAGTAGTGTGGAATATGCAAAAAAAATGGGGATATGAGTTGGTTTACTGTATGTAATCATGTGTCATATCATGTCGGGTTTAGGAAGGAGATAGCAAAAGCCGGTAATTCAATTGCCGGCTTTTGCTATCTAGCGCTGTATGAAATAATATGTATACATATATGTGTCTCACTGATATATATATATATATATATATATATATATGTGTATATATATATATATATATATATATATATATATATAATTGTCTAAGGGTCACTTCCGTCTGTCCTTCTGTCTGTCTGTCACGGTTATTCATTCGCTGATTGGTCTCACAAGCTGCCTGTCATGGCTACCACGACCAATCAGCGACGGGCACAGTCCAGAAGAAAATGGCCACTCTTTACTCCCCGCAGTCAGTGACTGTCGCCCTCATACTCCCCTCCGGTCACCGCTAACACAGGGTTAATGCCGGCGGTAACGGACCGCGTTATGCCGCAGGTAACGCACTCCGTTACCGCCGCCATTTACCCTGTGTGTCCCCAACTTTTTACTATTGATGCTGCCTATGCGGCATCAATAGTAAAACATGTAATGTTAAAAATAATAAGTAAAAAAAACTGCTATACTCACCCTCCGTAGTCACTCGCGCCGGCCGTAATCTTCCGTTGCAGGTTCCGGTGGCAAAGATAGTATGCGAGAAGGACCTGCCATGGCGTCACGATCATGTGACCACGGCGCCATCACAGGCCCTGCGCGCCTGCGCTAGAAAGACCTGCCATGACGTCACAGTCATGTGACCGCGACGTCATCACAGGTCCTGCGCTCATACCAACCCTGGGACCGGAAGCTGCCGTGGACTACAATGGGCCCTCTGAAAGGTGAGTATATGTTTATTTTTCATTTTTTACACTGTAACAAACCTGGCTGGCCAATATACTACGTGACTGGGCAATATACTACGTGGCTGGGCAATATACTACGTGACTGGGCAATATACTACGTGGCTGGGCAATATACTACGTGGCTGGGCAATATACTACGTGGCTGGGCAATATACTACGTGGCTGGGCAATATACTACGTGGCTGGGCAATATACTAAGTGGACATGCATATTCTAGAATAACCGATGCGTTAGAATCGGGCCACCATCTATATATATATATATATATATATACAGTTAGGTCCATATATATTGAAAAACAAAACAATTCAGATGCAGTTGAAGTTCAGACGTTCAGCTTTCATTTGAGGGTATCCACATTAAAATTGGATGAAGGGTTTAGGAGTATCCGCTCCTTAACATGTGCCATCCTGTTTTTAAAGGGACCAAAAGTAATTGGACAATTGACTCCAAGGCTATTTCATGGACACGTGTGGGCAATCCCTTCGTTATTTCATTCTCAATTAAGCAGATAAAAGGTTTGGAGTTGATTTGAGGTGTGGTGCATGCATTTGGAAGGTTTTGCTGTGAAGTAAACATGAGGTCAAAGGAGCTCTCCATGCAGGTGAAACAAGCCATCCTTAAGCTGCGAAAACAGAAAAAACCCATCCGAGAAATTGATACAATATTAGGAATGGCAAAATCTACAGTTTGATACATCCTGAGAAAGAAAGAAAGCACTGGGGAACTCATCAATGCAAAAAGACCTGGGCGCCCACGGAAGGCAACAGTGGTGGATGATCGCAGAATAATCTCCATGGTGAAGAGAAACCCTTTCACAACAGCCAACCAAGAGAACAACACTCTCCAGGAGGTCGGCGTATCAATATCCAAATCTACCATAAAGAGAAGACTGCATGAAAGTAAATACAGAGGGTTCACTGCACGGTGCAAGCCACTCATAAGCATCAAGAATAAAAAGGCTAGACTGGACTTTGCTAAAAAACATCTAAAAAAGCCAGCACAGTTCTGGAAGAACATTCTTTGGACAGATGAAACCAAGATCAACCTCTACCAGAATGATGGAAAGAGAAAAGTATGGTGAAGGCGTGGTACAGCTCATGATCCAAAGCATACCACATCATCTGTAAAACACGGTGGAGGCAGTGTGATGGCTTGGCTGCCGGTGGCACTGGGTCACTAGTGTTTATTGATGGCGTGACACAGGACAGAAGCAGCCGAATGAATTCTGAGGTATTCAGAGACATACTGTGCTCAGATCCAGCCAAATGCAGCCAAACTGATTGGTCGTCGTTTCATACTACAGATGGACAATGACCCAAAACATAAAGCCAAAGCAACCCAGGAGTTTATTAAAGCAAAGAAGTGCAATATTCTTGATTGGCCAAGTCAGTCACCTGATCTCCACCCAATTGAGCATGCATTTCACTTGTTAAAGACTAAACTTCAGACAGAAAGGCCCACAAACAAACAGCAACTGAAAACCACCACAGTGAAGGCCTGGCAGAGCATCAAAAAGGAGGAAACACAGCGTCTGGTAATGTCCTTGTGTTCAAGACTTCAGGCAGTTATTGCCAACAAAGGGTTTTCAACCAAGTACTAGAAATGAACATTTTATTTAAAATTATTGAATCTGTCCAATTACTTTTGGTCCCTTTAAAAACAGGGTGGCACATGTTAAGGAGCTGAAACTCCTAAACCCTTCATTCAATTTTAATGTGGATACCCTCAAGTGAAAGCTGAAAGTCTGAACTTCAACTGCATCTGAATTGTTTTGTTTAAAATTCATTGTGGTGATGTCTATAACCAAAATTAGAAAAATGTTGTCTCTGTCCAAATATATATGGACCTAACTGTATATATACACCCCTATTCTATGTGTACACATTTATTCTACCTATTGTACTGTAAGCTGTCAGTGTGATTTTACTGTACACTGCACTGAATTGCCGGCTTTTCTCTCTAACACCGCTGCGTATTTCTCACAAGTCACACTGCTGGTCCGTGTGTAATCTGTCTTTTTCTGGCCCCCATAGACTTTCATTGGCGTATTTCTTGCGCAGTACGGTGACAAACGCAGCATGCTCTGATTTTCTACGGCCGTAGAAAGCCGCATAATACTGATCAGTTAAATACGGCTGATAGGAGCAGGGGCATAGAGAAGCATTGTACCGTATGCAATCCGTATTTTCTGCACCTCTCATGCGTCCGTAAAACACGTTAGTGTGACGCCGGCCTAAGGCAAAAATTTTCGATAAAGATCTACTTAGGGATTCACTGTTTATTTGAAATGTAAAGTTATTATATAGGAATGTATGAATTAACATTGTTGAAAACATACGGTAATTACATTTTTAAGCTCTGTTTTTCTTGCTGGAAAAAGTTCATATTAATGACAAACTTATTTTCAAAGTTGCATCAAGATCTTCTTAGGGATTCAGTGTTTATTTCAAATTTAAAGTTACTATATAGAAATGTATGGGTTTGCCTTGTTGAAAACACAATTAAAGTTTAACCTCCGCTAATTTATTTTTAAATAGAGTGAAGTGGAAAGGAAAAATAGATTCAAAAAATTCAACTTTAGAAAAAAAACTACCATAGGCATAGGTATGGCAGAATATGGCGCATAAAGACAATCCCTAAAAAGATCCTAATGAAACTTGGAAGATAACGTTGTTGTACTAATATGAACTAATTCCAATAAAAAAAACGGAGCTCAAAACCGTTTTTCCGTTTCCAACCGTGATAACAGTGTAGGCATAGGTATGGCAGAATATGGCGCATAAAGACTGAATCCCTAAAAAAAATCTTAATGAAACTTGGAAGATAACGTCGTTGTACTAATATGAACATATTCCAATAAAAAAAACGGAGCTCAAAACCGTTTTTCAGTTTCCAACCATGATAACACTGTAGGCATAGGTATGGCAGAAAATGGCGCATAACAACTGAATCCCTAAAGAGATCCTAATGAAACTTGGAAGATAACGTCGTTGTACTAATATGAACATATTCCAATAAAAAAAACGGAGCTCAAAACAGTTTTTCCGTTTCCAACCGTGATAACACTGTAGGCATAGGTATGGCAGAATATGGCGCATAACGACTGAATCCCTAAAAAGATCTTAATGAAACTTGGAAGATAACGTCATTGTACTAATATGAACTAATTCCAATAAAAAAAACGGAGCTCAAAACCGTTTTTCCGTTTCCAACCATGATAACACACTAGGCATAGGTATGGCAGAAAATGGCGCAAAAAGACTGAATCCCTAAAAAGATACTAATGAAACTTGGAAGATAACGTCGTTGTACTAATATGAACATATTCCAATAAAAAAAAACGGAGCTCAAAACCGTTTTTCCGTTTCCAACCATGATAACACTGTAGGCATAGGTATGGAAGAAAATGGCGCATAAAGACTGAATCCCTAAAAAGATCCTAATGAAATTGGGAAAGTAACTTTCTGTCACTAATATGAACTTATTCCAATAAAAAAAAACGGAACTTAAAACCGTTATTCGTAATTCTTACCAAAGTGATGATGGGAGAGCCTGGTGTTGCAGCTTGACTTCAGTAAGGTACAGTCACACTCAGCGACGCTGCAGCGATATAGACAACAAGCCGATCGCTGGAGCGTCGCTGTTTAGGTCGCTGTAGAGATGTCAAACACAACGATGCAGGAGCGATCCAGTGACGTAACGGCGACTCACTTATTGTTCTCGCTCCATGTGAAAACATTGCTGGCGTCGTTGCTTTTGATGTCAAACATGACGATACACGCCGATCTAGCGACCAAATAAAGTTCTGGTCTTCTATCTCCGACCAGCGATGGCACAGCGGGATCCAGATCACTGCTGCGTGTCAAACACAACGAGATCGCTATCCAGGACGCTGCAACGTCACGGATTTTTGTCGTTCTCTTTGCAAAGTTGCTGAGTGTGATGGTACCTTAAGATATGCCCCAGCTAGCATGTCCACTTACTCTGCATTCTGTGGTTGCTAGGGTACTGGATGTGTGAGAGGAGGGTTTATAAACTATCTCAAGGTAGACAATATTAGGCTAGGTTCTCATTGCGTTAGGGCAATCCGTTTAGCGCTAAGCGCTAGCGGATTGCGCTAACGCAATGTCTTTTTAGGGGTCGCGTTAAATGTCCCCACTAGTGTAGATCCCCGATCTGCGAGAGCGGGGAACAGACCTCGGGCGCGCCTTGGACGCTGCAAGCAGTGTCCGAGGCGCGCCACAAAAGAACGGCACATCGCTAGCGCGTGCCGAAAATGGCACGCACTAGCAATGCGCTTTAACATTGCTAGCAATGGGAGCGCTAATGGACGCGTTGGACGGCGTTAATTTCGCCGTGCAACGCTGTCTGTTAGCGCTCACCCGAAAATGAAATGAGAACCTAGCCTTAATATTATCTCACTCAAAACATCCCCCTCACTCTCTCAATTCAGGTACACAGAGAAGGGAGGTGTAAGGCTATGTGCACACGTTCAGTATTTTTCGCTTTTTTTTGCTATAAAAACGCGATAAACGTGAAAAAAACGCTTACATATGGTTTCCAATCATTTCAATGTAATCCGCAAAACTTGTGCAAATGTTGCGATTTTTTTTCCGCAAAACATTCATTAATTTTGCGGAATCGCTGATTTCCCGTACACTGTAAAAAATCTACCATAGGCATAGGTAAAATCTACCATAGGTATAGACAAATATGACTAAAAAAATCTACCATAGGCATAGGTAAAATCTACCATAGGCATAGGTATAGACAAATATGACACATAGGGTTTTAGTATTTTCCTCGCAGGGAGCATCCATCCCTGTGACACATACCTCCCATTAACCACGCGACCACCAGTCACACCACATATTTCCCCCCTCTGTTCAAACCTGTGGGGTTGAACACTTGTCCTAAACCGAGGGCCTCGAGACAGGGCACCCACATATCCTTGCTCTACCCGTCGAGAGGGCCTTCCCAATTGGTTTTGAGCATTAGCTCCTAAGACATAGTCCGTCACTGTCACCACATCCTTGTCTGTGAACAATGTGCTATCAGACTTTGTCGCCTCATGTTTCAGCGTCAACAATCTATTCAGCCTTCCCCGCCTCCATCGGTCAGTACGTAGGCATAATCCCCTTGTACCCATACGTCCTGTCTGATTTGACTCTTTGTTATTTCGTCCGCTACAGGGTCTCCCGCTTAGATCACTCAGCCCTGAGCTAACTGAGGCATCACTGCTTCTACCTGTTCCATCAGGCCACCTTCTGTTATGTCTCCGCTGGCCACTTCTTCCATGTCTTTATTGCCTGGAGAGCAATCCATACATTTTTCTCTATGTCCTCTGTTAGCTTCAGCTTGAGGACTTCCAGTCTTATGCGAACCTCTTCGCCTCTCTATACCGTGAGTTGAAGGTTGCGGCAATCTGATTGCCATTTCCTGTAGTTCTATATTGATCTGCTCCCTCTCACGTCTTAGCTGCTCAACTTCTTTTAGGTAACCCACGCGATACTGCAGGAGCATCCGGATATTCTCAAGACTCTCCATGGATCCGACAACAAGGAATGGAACCATCCCATCTTCACCCACGACCTGGGCTTTGTCATCACCCAGAACCTCAGTCTCTTCACACCGGATCTATTTACAATCTCCTGCATCACTCGCCCAAGCCTTCCGATGACTTTTCCTACCAAATTTCTGGGTACCAGAATGAGGTCTTCCACCAAGCCGAGCCGATTTTGAGCTTCTCTTGCTAGCTCCAGACATCGAGCGGCTTCCTCATTCTTTAACGTGATCATTTGTTTTGTGCGGAGGCATTGTAGATGCATCTCTCTCATGACAGCCACCTGCTTCACTGTGACTTCCCTAGTTGACAGTATGAACAGTTGATGAGTCTCAGGCACCCAGTGCACCCTACATGCTTCGACCGCCTTTTTAAAAGCCTCATGCGCCTCCTCACTGGCGCACGCTTCTTGCATGTCTTCGGGTACGTCTATTACGCACTTGAAAACCGAAGTCTCACCTTCCTGGCCATATTGTTGGACCTCTGTTATGATCTGGTGGCCTAGGAGCAGCATGAGACGTACTCTGGAGAAGGTGGTACCTGTACTGAACGCAGACCCTGAACTTAACAACACAACTAGATGTAGCCGTGGGATGTACCTAAAGCTCCCTAGACACCTTGACACAGCCTGAGGACTAAATACCCCTAAAGATAGAAACGGAAAACTATCTTGCCTCAGAGAAAATCCCCAAAGGAAAGACAGCCCCCCACAAATATTGACACTGAGATGAGAGGGAAATGACATACACAGACTGAAATCAGAATTTAGCAGAGGAGGCCATTCTAGCTAAATAGAAAGTATAGTACAGAGAACTATGCGTTCAGTATTAAAACACTAGAAAATAGCCACCACAGAAAATACAAAACTCCACATCTGACTAAAGACATGGAGGGTATATCTGCATCTCCAGAGATACCGCTTGGCTGCAAAAAATCCTTTCACAGACAAGCTGGACAAGACTATACATGAAAATGTACAGAACAATAAGGCCCACAGCATGTGGACAGCAAAAACAAAGCCAGGACTTATCTTTGAAGAAAAGCACAGCAAACAGGAGAGACCAGAAAGGGATGTGAATCCTCCAAAAACAATGGACAACTGGCACTGACTAAAGGATCAAGCAGGACTAAATAGCTGAGTTCAAATTGCAAAAAGTGAACACACCTGATAGATGCTGCGATCCACAGACAGCAGCACTACCACTCATAACCACCGGAGGGAGGCCAAGAGCAGAATTCACAACAGTACCCCCCCCTTGAGGAGGGGTCACCGAACCCTCACCAGAGCCCCCAGGCCGATCAGGACGAGCCAAATGAAAGGCACGAACCAAATCGTCAGCATGAGGCAACAACCCAAGAATTATCCTCCTGGCCATAACCCTTCCATTTGACCAGATACTGAAGCTTCCGCCTCGAAAAACGAGAATCCAAAATCTTCTCAACCACATACTCCAACTCCCCATCAATCAACACTGGAGCCGGAGGATCAACAAAGGGAACAACGGGCACCACATACTTCCGCAACAAAGATCTATGGAAAACATTATGGATGGAAAAAGAGGCTAGAAGGGCCAAGCGAAAAGACACTGGATTGATAATCTCAGAAATCTTATAAGGACCAATAAACCGAGGCTTGAACTTAGGGGAAGAAACCTTCATAGGAACATGACGGGAAGACAACCAGACCAAATCCCCAACCCGAAGCCGGTAACCAACACACCGACGACGGTTAGCAAAACGCTGAGCCTCCTCCTGAGACAACACCAAATTGTCCACCACATGAGCCCAAATCTGCTGCAGCCTGTCAACCACAGAATTCACACCAGGACAATCAGAAGGCTCAAACTGCCCTGAAGAAAAACGAGGATGAAAACCAAAATTACAAAAAAAGGTGAAACCAAGGTAGCAGAACTAGCCCGATTATTAAGGGCAAACTCGGCCAATGGTAAGAAAGCCACCCAATCATCCTGATCAGCAGACACAAAGCATCTCAACTAGGTTTCCAAAGTCTGATTAGTTCGCTTGGTTTGGCCATTTGTCTGAGGATGAAATGCGGAAGAAAAAGACAAATCAATGCCCAGCTTAGCACAAAAGGCCCGCCAAAACCTAGAAACAAACTGGGAACCTCTATCAGACACAATATTCTCCGGAATGCCATGCAAACGAACCACATGCTGAAAAAACAACGGAACCAAATCAGCAGAGGAAGGCAATTTAGGCAAAGGTACCAATTGAACCATCTTAGAAAACCGGTCACAAACCACCCAGATAACAGACATCCTCTGGGAAACCGGAAGCTCTGAAATAAAATCCATAGAAATATGCGTCCAAGGTCTCTCAGGGACCGGCAAGGGCAGAAGCAACCCACTAGCGCGGGAACAGCAAGGCTTAGCCCGCGCACAAATCCCACAGGACTGTACAAAAGAACGCACATCCCGCGACAAAGGCGGCCACCAAAAGGACCTACCAACCAAATCTCTGGTACCAAAAATCCCAGGATGGCCAGCCAACACAGAACAATGAACCTCAGAAATCACTTTACTAGTCCATCTATCAGGAACAAACAGTTTCCCCACTGGACAGCGGTCAGGTTTATTAGCCTGAAATTCCTGAAGAACCCGTCGTAAATCAGGGGAGATGGCAGAAAAAATAACCCCTTCCTTCAAAATGCCGACCGGCTCAAGAACCCTAGGGGAATCAGGAAAAAAAAACTCCTAGAGAGGGCATCTGCCTTAACATTCTTAGTACCAGGAATGTATGAGACCACAAAATCAAAACGGGAGAAAAACAGGGACCATCGAGCCTGTCTAGGATTCAGCCGTTTGGCAGACTCGAGGTAAATCAGATTCTTATGATCGGTCAGGACCACAATACGGTGCTTGGCCCCCTCAAGCCAATGTCGCCACTCCTCAAATGCCCACTTCATAGCCAACAACTCCCGATTGCCGACATCATAATTGCGTTCCGCAAGCGAAAACTTCCGAGAAAAGAAGGCACACGGTTTCATCAAGGAACCATCAGAATTCCTCTGAGACAAAATGGCCCCTGCCCCAATCTCAGACGCATCAACCTCAACCTGAAATGGAAGAGGAACATCCGGCTGACGCAACACAGGGGCAGAAGTAAATCGGCGTTTAAGCTCCTGAAAGGCAGAAACAGCTGCGGAGGACCAATTCGTCACATCAGCGCCTTTCTTCGTCAAATCGGTCAGAGGCTTAACCACACTGGAGAAGTTGGCAATGAAACGACGATAAAAATTAGCAAAGCCCAAGAATTTCTGAAGGCTCTTCACAGATGTGGGTTGAATCCAATCATGAATGGCCTGAACCTTAACCGGATCCATTTCTACAGATGAGGGAGAAAAGATGAAGCCCAAAAAAGAAACCTTCTGCACTCCAAAGAGGCACTTCAACCCCTTCACAAATAAAGCATTATCACGGAGGATCTGAAATACCATCCTGACCTGCTTCACATGAGACTCCCAATCATCGGAAAAAATCAAAATATCATCCAAATATACAACCATGAATTTATCAAGATAACTCCGAAAGATATCATGCATGAAGGACTGGAACACAGATGGGGCATTAGAGAGTCCGAATGGCATCACAAGGTATTCAAAATGGCCTTCGGGCGTATTAAATGCAGTTTTCCATTCGTCACCCTGCTTAATACGAATAAGATTATATGCCCCTTGAAGGTCAATCTTAGTAAACCAGCTAGCCCCCTTAATCCTAGCAAACAAATCAGTAAGCAAAGGGTATCTTAATTTGACCGTGATCTTATTCAAGAGGCGATAATCAATACAGGGTCTCAAGGAGCCATCCTTCTTGGCAACAAAAAAAAAAACCTGCTCCCAATGGTGAAGATGGCCGAATATGCCCCTTCTCCAAAGACTCCTTAATATAGCTCCGCATAGCGGCATGTTCTGGCACAGACAGGTTGAAAAGTCGGCCCTTAGGGAACTTACAACCTGGAATCAAGTCAATAGCACAATCACAGTCCCTATGCGGTGGAAGGGAACTGGATTTGGGCTCATCGAATACATCCTGGAAATCTGACAAAAACTCAGGAAATTCAGAAGAGGGGGAAAAGGAAATTGACATCAAAGGAACTTGACCATGAACCCCCTGACAACCCCCAACTAGTCACAGACATAGATCTCCAATCCAACACCGGATTATGTACCTGTAACCATGGAAAACCCAGCACAATATCATCATGCAAATTATGCAACACCAGAAAACGACAATCTTCCTGATGGGCTGGCGCCATGCGCATGGTCAGCTGTGTCCAAAACTGAGGTTTATTTATAGCCAACGGCGTAGCATCAATGCCCCTTAAAGGAATAGGGTTCTGCAAAGGTTGCAAGGGAAAACCACAACGTCTGGCAAATTCTAAGTCCATTAAGTTCAGAGCGGCGCCTGAATCCACAAATGCCATGACAGAAAATGATAATAATGAGCAGATCAAGGTCACAGATAACAGAAATTTAGGCTGTACAGTACTGATGGTAACAGAACTAGCGATTCTCTTAGTACGCTTAGGGCAATCAGAAATAACATGAGCAGGATCGCCGCAGTAAAAACACAACCCATTCTGACGCCTGAATCCTTGACGTTCAGCTCTAGACAAAATCCTATCACACTGCATAGGCTCAGGACTCCGCTCAGAGGACAACGTCACAGTGTGCACAACTCTGCGCTCGTGCAAGCGCCGATCAATCTGAATGGCCAGAGACATAGAATCACTCAGACTAGCAGGAGTGGGGAATCCCACCCTAACATCTTTAACGGATTCAGAAAGACCCTTTCTGAAAATTGCCGCCAAGGCATCCTCATTCCATTTAGTCAGTACAGACCATTTTCTAAATTTCTGGCAATACGATACTGCCGCTTCTTGACCCTGACACAGGGCCAACAAGGTCTTCTCAGCTTGATCCACAGAATTAGGCTCATCATACAATAACCCCAATGCTTGAAAGAAATAGTCAACACTAAGCAAAGCCGGATTGCCAGTTTCCAGGGAAAATGCCCAATCCTGTGGGTCACCACGCAGCAGGGATATGATGATCTTAACCTGTTGAATGGGATCACCAAAGGACTGGGTTCTCAATGCAGAAAACAGTTTACAGTTATTTTTGAAACTCAAAAATTTGGATCTGTCACCAAAGAATAAATCAGGAGTGGGAATCTTAGGTTCTAAGGCAGGAGTCTGAACAATATAATCTGAAATACCCTGTACCCTAGCAGCAAGCTGATCCACACGAGAAACTAACTCCTGAACATTCATGATATTACTAGGTTCCGCAGCCACCCAGAGATTAAGAGGGAGGAAAAGAAAAAACAGGCTAAGGAAAAAAAAATGGCTCAAAACCTGTCCTCCCTTCTTCTGAGATGCAATTAACTCATTGTCGGCCAGTTGTACTGTTATGATCTGGTGGCCTAGGAGCAGCATGAGACGTACTCTGGAGAAGGTGGTACCTGTACTGAACGCAGACCCTGAACTTAACAACACAACTAGATGTAGCCGTGGGATGTACCTAAAGCTCCCTAGACACCTTGACACAGCCTGAGGACTAAATACCCCTAAAGATAGAAACGGAAAACTATCTTGCCTCAGAGAAAATCCCCAAAGGAAAGACAGCCCCCCACAAATATTGACTGTGAGATGAGAGGAAAATGACATACGCAGACTGAAATCAGAATTTAGCAGAGGAGGCCATTCTAGCTAAATAGATAGTATAGTACAGAGAACTATGCGTTCAGTATTAAAACACTAGAAAATATCCACCACAGAAAATACAAAACTCCACATCTGACTAAAGACATGGAGGGTATATCTGCATCTCCAGAGATATCGCTTGGCTGCAAAAAATCCTTTCACAGACAAGCTGGACAAGACTATACATGAAAATGCACAGAACAATAAGGCCCACAGCATGTGGACAGCAAAAACAAAGCCAGGACTTATCTTTGAAGAAAAGCACAGCAAACAGGAGAGTCCAGAAAGGGATGTGAATCTTCCAAAAACAATGGACAACTGGCACGGACTAAAGCATAGGTTCCCAACTCCAGGCCTTGAGGGCCGCCAACAGTGCAGGTTTTCAGGATTTCTTTAGTATTGCATCGGTGGTAATGTGATCATCTGCACAGGTGATGATTCCAACCCCTGTGCAATACTAAGGAAATCCTGAAAACCTGCACTGTTGGCGGCCCTCGAGGCCTGGAGTTGGGGACCACTGGACTAAAGGATCAAGCAGGACTAAATAGCTGAGTTCAAATTGCAAAAAGTGAACACACCTGATAGATGCTGCGATCCACAGACAGCAGCACTACCACTCATAACCACCGGAGGGAGCCCAAAAGCAGAATTCACAACAGACCTCCTCATCCTTAGCGTCAGCGCAGTTTTCCAAGACCTCGACGTCCTTTGTACGGCCATCTGCGTGGCATTTCCCCTGCTGAATTTCTTCATCTATGGAGGCCCCTTCTTTAGTCAGCCTCTTCAGCTCACTCTCCTTCATTCTGATCAGATCGGGAGAGCGCAACAGTTCGATTTCCCGGTCATTCGTAGATTTCTGGAGCTGGGGATTAGTCTCCTTTATCTTGAGCTCCTCTACCAGGCAGCGATGCTCATCCTCTCTCTGGAGAAGCTCCTGCTGATGCTTCTCTTGGGCCTCTCTGAACACCTCCATATCTTTCAATATGGCCTTGTTCATGTTTTGATATGCTGATAAGTGACCTATGAGCTCAGAGACTTCCATCTCCAGGTCACCCACTCTGTGCTCAATTGCTTGCCTCAGGAACCTTTCTCACTCGACTGTTTCTTTAAGCAACTCTATGTTATGGTCCGGTTCTCTTTTGGCTAGCACATGTCGCACCATCAGTTCTTTAATTAGACTTTCAGATGGGGTCTCTTGCCCACCCACACTCTGCCTCTTCAGGGTTCCACCTGTTTCTGCACCCACATCTATGGTCTCTGCAGGGCTTTCTGTCTGTTTACTCTTAGGTACCTCTTGACTCTTGATAACTTCAGAGTTCTCCATCTCATCAGCATCAGGTACTCTGGAGCCTTCATCATATTTAGCCACTTCACCCTTTCCGGGCATTACAGATGTGGGTCTACTACAGGTCTGTTCTAACCCCAGCCCATCACCAACTACCTCAGTGCTAGGGTTTGTCAGAGATAAAGTGACCTCATCAAGGACAATAACGTGATCTGCACCTGACCCTGTCTCTTCCTCATCCTTCTTCTGAGAGGGTGTAGCCTGTCCCACCTTTCTGTGGCCCCGCAATGAGATAAAGATGTCATTTTTATTCAGATCCCCCTTTCTTTTTCCCCTGCGTTCAAGTCACAGTCTGTATAGTATTCACCCCCTCTCACCCTGTCATCCTGGAACAGCAATTCCCCACTTAAACAGGTATCAGACCCACACTTTCTTCCAGTAACCTGTAACTCTGGACTATAGACCTTAGGTGGCGCTACCTCCTCCTCTTTTTGCATCCTATTAACAGGAATCCCCACAGCCTGCTACTGTAGTGGGGCTTCAATACGACCGTTCCGTCTCTCTTCTGAGCAACCCCACACTTTGTCAACTTCCCATACGTCTTCAAAGATCACAAAGTCCCGGCCCCTTTCAAAGGGGTAGAACAAGTTTGGTGTTATACCGCCATCTTGGCACTCTACACTTTTGGACATATCAATGATCACTCTGTCCACAGTATAGTCCACAGTTACCCCATGGTTGCAGCGAACCTTGACCTTTTTCTCGGTTAGACAGAGAACGAGAGGAGTTCCCATCAGAGTCACTTGACTTTTTGCGTCCAGCAGTCCAGATACTCCTTCATGGTGTAACATAACAGTACACACCTGCGGCCTGTCATCAAATGGGAAGTCTATGCCGCACTGGGAATACGCAAAACACAAACACTGCTGTTCCCCAGACATGTCTACTGAGGTAACCAGTGCCGTCCCTTTTGAAAGCTCCACCCCTTTTTGGGCCACTATCCCCTTTTGGGACTCTGCCCCTTTTTGGGCCACCACCCCCTTGCGGGCTATTTTCTCCTTTAGGGCCACCACCCCCTTTAGGGACTCCACCCCTTTCTGGGCAACTACCCCTTTTTGGGATGCCGACCTTTTTTTGGGATGCCCGGCCCTTTTTTGGCCAACCATAATTATTTGGGTCACTGTTCTGTTTTTGGGACTCCACCCCCTTTAGGGACACCACCCCACTCTGGGGTACACCCCGTGGACTTCCCCACGGTACTCTCAAGTCCCAACAGTACCACAGTACACTTAAGTCTTTTGTGGGCCGTTGCTCTTTAAGAGTTTGTGGGACCTGGTTCACACTGTCCTCTTACAATACCTCACCAGCTCCTGCTGGTACTGCCACAACTCCTGTTGCAGTCATAAACCACTGGCACCTCCGGCTGCCGATCGCAGCGGCTGCTGCGTCTGCAGCTCCTGCTGCTGCAGAACCTCTTGCTGCAACTGCGGCTACAGTCCACAAGGCTCTACCGCAGACTTCGTGGACCCGCCTATCCACAGCAAGTTGCTTGTCACCTTCGTGGATGGACCCGCCGATCCACAGCAAGTTGACTCTCAGGAAAAAAAAACACAGTCTCTCACTGATCCCGATCAGCACAGCACAGACTCCTGTCTTTTTCACACTCGGCTTTACAGCCTAAACATAGTTTCTCACTGATCCCGATCAGAAAAACACGGACTCCTGTCCGTTACCTGTTTGTGTCAGCCACATAGGTTCCCGGATCCCTCTTCTCCTCAGAGGTATCCCACAACAGTAGTTCTCACTGACCCCGATCAGTATTACTCATGGTTGTCAGACCGTCCAAACAGTTTCTCACTGATCCCGATCAGCAAACCACATGGTTGTCAGACCGTCCACTCCTCTGGCTCAGCCGACACTGTACACGTGCCTCTTGGACCGTTTGCCCGCATTCGAGCACCAATTATAAGGATTGTACTCACTCAGATGCGTAGGAGGAAACAGGAGGCACATTCTCTTCAATGTCCATGTGGGTTTACTTGCTCCATAAGCCACCAAGGCAGCAACAAAAAGATAAACGGTCTATACATCAGGCCGACACAGCATTAATGTCCATAGAAGAGCTCTGCTCTCTCAGGCCTGAAGGCACACAGGCTGTGCAATGTCCCTCACTCAGGCTCTCTTAATACACAGACCACTCTGTAGTGTCCAGCCTGGACACATGGAAGTCTGTCCACACTGGCAGACTCCCAAACACTCACATGTGCCAAACACACCTCCATTAGGTAGCTTGAAACCACACCCACAGGTGAGGTAACATCACATGCACTGTCACGTGATTATGACATCACTGCAGGTCCTCAAACTCCTGCAGGGAAAAGGGTACAAAGAGCACCCCCACTCAGAGTGAGGTATGTGGGTAGCCAGACCCTCCCATCTCTCATAGCTACCCGCAACCCGGACCCAGGTGGACTAAACGACATCTTTAGTGCTCACGTGCACTAAGGACAAAATTCTCCGGTTTGCATCGCAGGGAGCATCCATCCCTGTGACACATACCTCCCATTAACCACGCGACCACTAGTCACACCACAGAGTGGAGACTGTGTGTTGGGTAGATGTGCCTGTCTGTCTGCGGGGCTGTGTGTGTTTCTGTCTGTGGGGGTATGTGTGTCTGCGTGGATGTTGTGTGCACACGTGTGTGTGTGCGGGTCTGAATGTAGGCAGGCATCGTCTGATGGGACTACTAGTCCCATCCGGCTATGCTTGCTACAGTGACAGCTAGCCGGATGATGAGACCGTAGTTGTCCCATCATCTGGCTACTGTGTTCAAGTGTAAAAAAACAAACAAAAAAAACACATACAGTACATACAACATACAGTATATACTCACCGATCACCTAGTCCCTGAAGCCCTCCATCACCTGTAAGAAATATAAAAATAATAAACCAACAATATACTCCCTGATCCGCAGTAATCCATGTAATAACAAATGTCCCACGACGATCTCCCGTGGAGAGCTGTCACTTCAGCAGATGCGACCGCTCTCCAGGGGCACCGGCGATACAATGGCGGAGGGTATCCTTCTGCACTGTATCCCTCCACCGCTGTGAGTACAGTATAGTTCATACTGTCACTTGCGGCCCAGCTACATGGGAAAATTCTCACGCAGCGGTGCTGTAAAGTGAGAGCAATTAACTCATTGAGCCCTCAGTGATAACACTGCAAGAGCCATTGTCTCCTGTCAGTGTGTCACTGGAGGCCTATAGAGCTGTCACATCTTCTGATGTGCAAAAAAAGACCTGGCACTCAACTCATATGCAAGCGGTTTATTTTTCAAGTAACAAAACGTTTCCGTCACACAATACGACCTTCATCAGTTACTGTAAATATAACATAAAACTCAATATAAAGATAAGAAAAAATAAAGTATATACATAACTCCATTATTGGCAAAAAGAGAGACAATAGTGGCATAACATTTTAGAAAAACCGTATTATATGTGGGAATCAGGAGAAAACTGATCTTGGCACAATATTGCTAAAAAACAGAATGAGAGAGTGTTAGAGGGGTCACATACCGTTTTGTAGATAGTAATACAGAGACTATGCCAGACTGGGCAAGCGGTGAGATATTTCTGTGAATATAAGGAACTAGATGGCAGCCCGATTCTAAAGAATCGGGAGTCTAGAATCCATATATACTTTATTTATTCAAATGTAAGAATAATACAATTAATAGTAAGAAAGAACAAAAATAATAGGCAGTATATGGAGAAAACACCAAACAAAAGTTCAAAATTGGTGTGAAAATGTCACTGAACCACTTCACAACTAAATATATATAGTTTTGGTAAATGGTATTATCATTTTTTTGACGAAATTCGGCAGGAGCTTGAAGAGCAACGTCACTGGGCCCGCCTCCACGCAGTAGAAACTTGCTGTGAGGTAAAAATTCAAAAATCACACCAAAACGGTGGGCGGAGTGTGTCACAGTACGGCACGTTTCTGATTGGTCGCTCGCAGCAGGCGGCAACCAATCAGACACTGGACACTGTTGACGTCACTTATCTCCGGACATTAGCTCTGGACATTAGCTCCGGACAGGAAGTTGGCACAAATTGCAGGAAGTAGTATTCTAGGCAATTATATATTAGATGTGTCCTATAAGTAAAAAGCCAGATGGCGAGGTGCTGTATATATGAAATTACATACCCTTGTTTAAGAGGAAGGGGTATATCTTTGAATAACTGGTATGGAAGCCTGTGTAGGTGAAAATACATTGGTGGTTCAGTGCATGTGCCTAGTGGTGACTCGGAGTGCGGGTCCGGTGGGTTCTTACCTGCTGGGCGGCACTGCAGACGCGGTGTCCACCGCTTGTCTGGCGTCCCATGTGAAACCGCTCATATTTGAGCGCTGAGAGGCGGCAGGAAGGGGGCAGGTCGCGCCAACCGGAAGTGGGTGGGTCCTGGCACGGTGCTAAGGTACATGGGACAGGAGGTGATGTCATAAAGATGGTGGTGCGTTCCACCAATATAAACACTGTGTGGCTGCAGTGTACCATGTCAGAGATGAAAGCGTTATACTTAATACTAAACTGGGACATATTATGTGCAAATGATGGTGTGTCTTAATCGGTAGGACACCTATAGATGGAAAGAGAAACAAAAGGCGGCACTGTAGGTACTAGTACTGTGTTGCTTGATGCGTGCACAGGAATTACATGAGCAAAATCGAAGTGCAGATGTGGTGAGCCTCATGAAATAGTGAGTGCCCATAGGGAGACTGAGTCCGGAGATCAGTACAGACGACTCTAAGGAGATAGAGAAAACATCATTAGAAAGTAGGCATAACAAATTACCACATCGCTAAGACACATTAAATGTAAGCTAGAAAATCATATTCTCTGTTTAACCCCTTCGGGGCAAGGGTCTCCAAGGTATGGAAGGCTTCACTTTTCTTCAGTAGTGAGATCCTATCACCCCCACGTCATTGTGGGGAAACAGAGTCAATCACTTGATATTTCAATTGTGAAATGGAATGACCATATGTCACAAAGTGATGAGGGATAGGAAGAAGTAAATTCTTACACCGAATGGTAGACTTGTGTTTAGATACTCTATCCCGCACAGATTGTGTGGTCTCACCAACATACAGTAAGCCACACGGGCACTTAATTAGATAGACGACAAAAGACGATTCGCACGTGTAATAGTCCTTGATCTGAAAGGATTTGCCTGTGTGGGGGTGTTGGAAAGTGCCGCCTTTTTGTACATTGCTGCACTGTGCACAGTGTAAACAGGGGAACGTTCCCATTTTTGGTTGAGATAGAAACCAGGATTTCTTTGATTGTGTAGAACCAATGTCCGCCCTCACTAAATTATCCCTGCAAATTTTGTGGTCTCCTGAAACACGGGAGGAATGGAAGTTTGAATTCTGAAATATTGGGGTATGCTGTGGTCAATAAAGACCAGTGTTTACTGATGTTTTTATGGAGAATGGAGGCGAACGGGTGATAGGCGTGTACAAATGGTATACGCTTATTATGGTTATCGTCACGGTTCTGAGGAGGGGGATTTAGTTGTTCATTCAGAACCTTTATGGGGTAACCCCAACACTGAAACTTGGATGTCATGTCCTGTAGGCGTTGATACCGTATGGTGTTGTTGGAAACAATACGGTTAACCCGTTGGTATTGGGATCTGGGTATGGAGCGTTTGACTGCTGGCAGGTGAAAACTCTGATAGTGTAGGATGCTATTGCAGTCAGTGGTTTTTATGTAAATATCGGTGGTTAGATGACCATCCTCATCTTTAACCCCTTCCCGACCCATGACGCCACGTAGGCGTCATGAAAGTCGGTGCCAATCTGACCCATGACGCCTATGTGGCGTCATGGAAAGATCGCGTCCCTGCAGATCGGGTGAAAAGGTTAGCTCCAATTTCACCCGATCTGCAGGGACAGGGGGAGTGGTGTCATGATCCCAATGGCAGGGGATCACAAAAATGACAAGCACAGATACAAACAAGCTCTAGGGCGATGGAACCTGAGCTGACCGCGACCCTGAACCTAACACACAAATAAAAGTAGCCGGGGAACGTGCCTACGATGATCCTAGACGTCTCGCTCCAGCCGAAGATCTAACTTCCCCTATCAGAAGAAACACAGACCTCTCTTGCCTCCAGAGAAATACCCCACAGCAAATAGCAGCCCCCCACATATAATGACGGTGAAATGAGAGGAAAGCACATACGTAGTATGAAAACAGTGTCAGCAAAATGAGGCCCGCTAAAGCTAGATAGCAGAGGATACAAAAGTGAACTGCGCGGTCAGCGAAAAACCCTTCAAAAAACCATCCTGAAATTACTTGAACTCATGTGCCAACTCATGGTACATGAAAAGCAATTTCAGCCCACTAGAGCAACCAGCAGCAGAGAATCACATATCTGCAGGCTGGACTAAAAACCAAATAAAGCTAAACACAAAACAGGAAAATCCAAACTTAGCTTGTCCAGAAGGTTCTAGGAGCAGGGAGCAGAGGTAACAAGACACACTGGATACATTGATAACCGGCGAGGAAATGCCAGCAAAGCCAGGTTAAATAGGAAACTCCCATATGCTGATGGAACAGGTGGAACCCAGAAACCCAGGAAAGACAAGTCACCCAGTACCATCAGTAACCACCAGAGGGAGCCCAAAAACAGAACTCACAACAGAGTGGTACTTTAGCCCAGGGGGGTTGAAAGTGAAACTGCCAATCAGAGCGATTTGTAATATTTCACCTAAAAAACTGGTGAAATATTGCAATCCAGCCATGGCCGATGCTGCCCCCCCACCCCACCGATCGCCCCCCCAGTCCACCGATCTGTGGTCCGCTCCCCTCCGTCCTGTGCTCCGCTCCCCCGTCGTCCTGTCCGCTCCCCCCGTGCTCCTATGCCACCCCCCCGTGCTCCTGTGCCCCCCGTGCCCCGATCTCCCCCCCCCTTATACTTACCGGGCCTCCCGGTGTCCGTCCGTCTTCTCCCTGGGCGCCGCCATCTTCTAAAATGGCGGGCGCATGCGCAGTGCGCCCGCCGAATCTGCCGCCTGGCAGATTCGTTCCAGGTATATTTTGATCACTGTGATAGGTTATATCACAGTGATCAAAATAAAAAAAATAGTAAATAGAAAAAAAAAATGTTCTTTATTTTATTATTGGCCCTACCTATGGGGGTCATAATGGGGGGGGGGGCCCTTTATGACCCCCATAGGTAGGGCCAATAATAAAATAAAGAACATTTTTTTTTCTTTCCACTAGGGTTAGGGTTAGGTTTAGGGTATTTGCACACGGTGCGGATTTGGCTGTGGATCAGCAGCGGATTGGCCGCGGATCCGCAGCGGATTGGCCGGGGATCCGCAGCAGATTGGCCGCTGCGAATTCGTAGCAGTTTTCCATCAGGTGTACAGTACCATGTAAACCTATGGAAAACCAAATCCACTGTGCCCATGGTGCGGAAAATACAGTGCGGAAACGCTGCGTTGTATTTTCCGCAGCATGTCAATTTTGTGCGGATTCCGCAGCGTTTTACACCTGTTCCTCAATAGGAATCCGCAGGTGAAATCCACACAAAAAACACTGGAAATCCGCTGGAAATCCGCAGGTAAAATGCAGTGCCTTTTACCTGCGGATTTTTCAAAAATCGTGCAGAAAAATCTCACACGAATCCGCAACGTGGGCACATAGCCTTAGGGTTAGGGTTGGAAATAGGGTTAAGATTAGGCTTGTGGTTAGGGTTATGGATAGGGTTAGGGTTGGGATTAGGGTTAGGATTAGGGTTTGGGTTGGGATTAGGGTTACGGGTGTGTTGGGGTTAGGGTTGTGGATAGGGTTGTGATTAGGGTTATGGCTACAGTTGGGATAAGGGTTAGGGGTGTGTTAGGGTTAGTGTTGAAGTTAGAATTGAGGGGTTTCCACTGTTTAGGCACATCAGGGGTCTCCAAACGCAACATGGCACCACTATTGATTCCAGCCAATCTTGCGTTCAAAAAGTCAAATGGTGCTCCCTCCCTTCTGAGCCCCGACGTGCGCCCAAACAGTGGTTTACCCCCACATATGGGGTACCAGCGTACTCAGGACAAACTGGGCAACAACTATTGGGGTCTAATTTCTTTTGTTACCCTTGTGAAAATAAAAAATTTCTTGCTAAAACATAATTTTTGAGGAAACAAAAATGATTTTTTATTTTCACGGCTCTGCGTTGTAAACTTCTGTGAAGCACTTGGGGGTTCAAAGTGCTCACCACATATCTAGATAAGTTCCTTGGGGGGTCTAGTTTCCAAAATGTGGTCACTTGTAGGGGGTTTCTACTGTTTAGGCACATCAGGGGCTCTGCAAACGCAACGTGACGCCCGCAGACCATTCCATCAAAGTCTGCATTTCAAAACGTCACTACTTCCCTTCCGAGCCCTGACGTGCGCCCAAACAGTGGTTTACCCCCACATATGAGGTATCAACGTACTTCAGACAAACCGGACAACAACTTTCGGGGTCCAATTTCTCCTGTTACTCTTGTGAAAAAAAAAAATTGCAGACTAAAAAATAATTTTTGAGGAAAGAAAAATGATTTTTTATTTTTACGGCTCTGCGTTATAAACTTCTATGAAGCAATTGGTGGTTTAAAGTGGTCACCGCACATCTAGATTAGTTCCATGGGAGGTCCAGTTTCCAAAGTAGGGTCACATGTGGGGGAGCTCCAATGTTTAGGCACACAGGGCCTCTCCAAACGCGACATCGTGTCCGCTAACGATTGGAGCTAATTTTTCATTCAAAAAGTCAAATGGCACTCCTTCCCTTCTGAGCCCTGCCGTGTGCCCAAACAGTGGTTTACCCCCACATGTGAGGTATCAGTGTACTCAGGAGAAATTGCCCAATAAATTTTAGGATCCATTTTATCCTGTTGCCCATGTGGAAATGAACAAATTAAGGCTAAAACAACTTTTTTTGTGAAAAAAAGTACTTTCTCATTTTTTCAGATCAATTTGTGAAGCACCTGGGGGTTCAAAGTGTTCACTATGCATCTAGATAAGTTCCTTTGGGGGTCTAGTTTCGAAAATGGGGTCACATGTGGGGGAGCTCCAATGTTTAGGCACACAAGGGCTCTCCAAACGCGACATGGTGTCCGCTAACGATTGGAGCCAATTTTTCATTGAAAAAGTCAAATGGCGCTCCTTCCCTTCAGAGCCCTGTCGTGCGCCCAGACAGTGGTTCCCCCTCACATATGAGGTATCGGTGTACTCAGGACAAATTGTACGACAACTTTTGGGGTTCAGTTTCTCCTTTTACTTTTGGGAAAAAAAAAAAAAAATGTTGCTGAAACATCATTTTTGTGACTAAAAAGTTAAATGTTCATTTTTTCCTTCCATGTTGCTTCTGCTGCTGTGAAGTACCTGAAGGGTTAATAATCTTCTTGAATGTGGTTTTGAGTACATTGAGGGGTGCAGTTTTTAGAATGGTGTCACTTTTGGGTATTTTCAGCCATGCAGACCCCTCAAACTGATTTCAAATGTGAGGTAGTCCCTAAAAAAATGGTTTTGTAAATTTCGTTGTAAAAATGAGAAATCGCTGGTCAAATTTTAACTCTTATAACTTCCTAGCAAAAAAAAAAATGTTGTTTCCAAAATTGTGCTGATGTAAAGTAGACATGTGGGAAATGTTATTTATTAACTATTTTGTGTCACATAACTCTCTGGTTTAACAGAATAAAAATTCAAAATTTGAAAATTGCGAAATTTTCCAAATTTTACCCAAATTTCCCATTTTTTTCACAAATAAACGCAGAAATTATTGACCTAAATTTACCACTAACATGAAGCCCAATATGTCACGAAAAAACAATCTCAACCGCTAGGACCCGTTCCCGAGTTATTACCTCATAAAGGGACACTGGTCAGAATTGCAAAAAACGGCCAGGTCATTAAAGTCAAAATAGGCTGGGTCATGAAGGGGTTAAGGACAACTGTGTCCAAAAAGCTCACTGACTTAACATCATGGGTCATCGTGAATTTAATGCCTGGCCATGCTCCGTTCAGGAACAGGAAAAATGATGTGACTGCTCTATAGGGGAGATCGTAGTGGGACACTCGTTATTTATTGGACTGCATCAGACAGGGAGTATACGGTTGATTTATTATTTTTTGCAGGCGATCAATGGCTTCGGGGAATTAGGTGTGGTTGTAGGTATGGTGAAATTAAGGATATTAAAATACTTTTTTCTGGCTGTCTTTTTTTAACTTTCACTACTATAGGATTAGTAATGGAAAGGTGTCTTAGTACCAGGCTTCATGTCACCTTACAATACAATGGTGACATTAACCCCTAATTACCCCATATGCCACCGCTATAGGGCAGTGGGAAGAGAGGCTAAGTGCTGGAATTGGCGTATCTTACAGATGCGCCATTTCTGGTGCAGCTGGGAGCTGGTATTTGGAGCCGGGGAGGGGCGCAATGTCCATGGCCCCTTCCTAGGCTATGAATATCATCCCACAGCGGTCTGCATAGCCTTTCTGGCTCTTAATTAGAGGGTGACCCCACGTCATTTTTTTGGCAGGGTCTCCCTATTTTAATAACCAGTAAAGGCTAAATATACAGCTGCGGTCTGATATTCATAGCCCAGGAAGATCCATGGGTATTAACCCCTTCCCAGGCTACAAACTTCAGCCCCCAGTTGCCGGCTTTTTTGGACTTGAAAATTGCATGGGAGCCCATGCAATTTTTCCCCCCTATTTTTTGTAAATTAAACATATGGCATTTAAGGCCGGGGTCACACTTGCAAGAAACTCGCACGAGTCTCACACCTCAATACCCGGCACTGCCGCTGGCACTTGGGACCAGAGTGTGCGGCTGCATGTATTTCTATGTAGCTGAATGCTCCGGTCCCAAGTGCTGGTGGCAGTGCCGGGTATTGATGTGTGAGTTTCTTGCAAGTGTGACCCCAGCCAACGCAGATTTTGTGTGTCTCTTTATGTATTTTTTTAATTATTTTTATTACTAGTGATGAGCGATTATACTCGTTACTCGAGATTTCACGAGCATGATAGGGTGACCTCCGAGTATTTTTTAGTGCTCAGAGATTTAGTTTTCATCGCCACAGCTGAATGATTTACATCTGTTAGCCAGCATAAGTACATGTGGGGGTTGCCTGGTTGCTAGGGAATCCCCACATGTAATCAAGCAGGCTAAGAGATGTAAATCATTCAGCTGAGGTGAGGAAAACTAAATCTCAGAGCACTAAAAAATAGTCGGAGGTCAGCCGAGCATGCTCGGGAAGTCGCAAGTAATGAGTATATTCGCTCATTACTATTTTTTACTTAAGATCGGGCTTGGTATCTATCTATCGATCGATCGATCTATCTATCTATAGATCTATCTACCGTATATACTCGAGTATAAGCCAAGATTTTCAGCCCATTTTTTTAGGCTGAAAGTGCCCCTCTCGGCTTATACTTGAGTCATTGTCCCAGGGGTCGGAGGGGGAGCGGCAGGAGTGGTGGCTGTCACATAATACCTACCCTCCCGGTGCTGTCTCTGTACCTCCCTGCTTCTCAGATGGTCTCTTGTGCCTGCTGCTCTTCCTATGTTGAGCGGTCACATGGTACCGCTCATTAAAGTAATAATAATAATAATAATAATAATTTTTATTTATATAGCGCCAACATATTCCGCAGCGCTTTACAAATTATAGAGGGGACTTGTACATACAATAGACATTACAGCATAACAGAAATACAGTTCAAAACAGATACCAAGAGGAGTGAGGGCCCTGCTCGTAAGCTTACAAACTATGAGGAAAAGGGGAGACACGAGAGGTGGATGGTAACAATTGCTATAGTTATTCGGACCAGCCATAGTGTAAGGCTTGGGTGTTCATGTAAAGCTGCATGAACCAGTTAATTTTTTTTTTTTTTTTTTTTTTTTTTTAATATAGGCCACACAGGGATCGTTAGGTTAATGCATTGAGGCGGTAGGCCAGTCTGAACAAATGAGTTTTTAGGGCACGCTTAAAACTGTGGGGATTGGGGATTAATCGTATTATCCTAGGTAGTGCATTCCAAAGAATCGGCGCAGCACGTGTAAAGTCTTGGAGACGGGAGTGGGAGGTTCTGATTATTGAGGATGCTAACCTGAGGTCATCAGCGGAGCGGAGGGCACGGGTAGGGTGGTAGACTGAGACCAGAGAGGAGATGTAGGGTGGTGCTGAGCCATGGAGTGCTTTGTGGATGAGGGTAGTAGTTTTGTACTGGATTCTTGAGTGGATGGGTAACCAGTGTAATGACTGGCACAGGGTAGAGGCATCGGTGTAACGGTTGGTGAGGAATATGATCCTGGCAGCAGCATTCAGGACAGATTGGAGCGGGGAGAGTTTGGTAAGAGGGAGGCCGATTAGTAGAGAGTTACAATAGTCCAGACGAGAATGAATAAGTGAAACAGTAAGAGTTTTTGCAGAGTCGAAAGTAAGAAAAGGGCGAATTCTAGAAATGTTTTTGAGATGCAGTAATGAATATGGACGCGACTCCACTCCCATAGGCGTGGCGCGCATATTCATTACTTTAATGAGCGGTACCATGTGACCGCTGTACACAGGAACAAGCTGCCGGTGCAGAGAAGCAGTGACTTGCAGAGAGACCGCGCCGGGATGGGCTGAGTAGGAAGGGGGAGGGTGAGCCATGCGATATTCACCTGTCCCCGTTCCACCGCCACGCTATGTCATTCAGGTCAAAGGGCACGATGACGTGTTTAGTGTGTGCCCTCTGCCTGAACAGTCACTGCAGAGACCTGGAAGACACTGCGGCGGTGGAACGGGGAAAGGTGAATATGCCAAGTGTCGGGGGCCTGAGCCAGCGGCGACATCGGCACCTGAACCCCTCTTGTGGGGCCATCAACCTTTATGGCGCAGCATATAGGGCATATTATTCTGTGGAGCATCTTATGGGGCCATCAACTTTTATGGAGCATTATATGGGGAATATTATTCTATGGGGCATCTTATGGGGCCATCATTAAAGAGAACCTGTCACCCCCAAAATCGAAGGTGAGCTAAGCCCAGCGGCATCAGGGGCTTATCTACAGCATTCTGTAATGCTTAAATAGTACCAAAAAGAGAACACGCACCAAAAGAACCAAGGGTTCACTAAAACAATATATCAATTTTATTAATCAAAGGTAAAAACATAGGTAGCAGAGAGACAGACAATGGTACACAAAAGGGTGAAGCCATGGTAAACCAACAGGTTACATACAAGAAATAAAAGGGCAGCGCCACTAATCCATAACAAGAGTAAGGTGCAGGTGTGCAGCATAACTGGGTAATAACAAAGTGCAAGAAACCAATAAGAGCAGCAACATAACCAACCCAAGGGGATAGGGACGCTGTAAAAGAGTAAGGCCAATAATTACCTGTATATACCGTGGCTAGAGCACCCACCCCAACGTTTGTTTCAGCTCACAGTGCCTTCTTCTGGGGGATGGCATCAAGGTGGTGGGAAGGGCTTTAAATATACAAAGCCAGCCAATCGGTGCAGCCATGTGTAGTGACGATCGCTCTATGACGGCGCATGCGCAAGTGCCCACTAGCCGCTCCGTGCATTACCAGGGGCGTCACCGGATGTGTGGACCGGCGCAGCCAAGCACCGCCCACTGAATGACGTGGACGGGAAACCCGGAGCGAGGTACACACAGTACCGGAATTCTGTAATGCTGTAGACAACCCCCCGATGTATTCTAAAAGATGAGAAAAAGAGGTTAGATTATACTCACCCAGGGGCAGTCCCGGTTCTGTTCTGGTCCGATGGGTGTCGCTGTCCGGGGCCTCCCATCTTGTTACGATGATGTCCTCTTCTTGTGTTCAGGCTCCGGCGCAGGCCTACTTTGTCTGCCCTGTTGAGGGCAGTGCAAAGTACTTCAGTGCGCAGGTGTCGGGCCTCTCTGACCTTTCCCTGCGCACTGCAGTACTTTGCTCTGCCCTCAACAGGGCAGCCAAAGTACGCCTGCGCCGGAGCTGCAGCGTGAAGACAAGAAGAGGACATCATCGTAAGAAGATGGGAGGCCCCGGACCGGACCGCGACGCCCATCGGACCGGACCACACCGGGACCGCCCCTGGGTGAGTATAGTATAACCTCTTTTTCTCATCTTACAGGATACATCGGGGGCTTATCTACAGCATTACAGAATGCTGTAGATTAGCCCCTGATGTCGCTGGGCTTAGCTCACCTTCGATTTTAGGGGTGACAGGTTCCCTTTAACCTTTGCACAGCATTATATGGGGAATATTTTAATATGGAGCATCTTATGGGGCCATTATTGACCTTTGTGCAGCATTATATGTGGCATATTTTTGTATGGAGCATCTTATGGGGCCCATCATGAACTTTATGGAGCATTATATGGGGTGTATTTTGTATGGAGCGTCTCATGGGGCTCCTGATTCAATATGGATATTCAAAAACATTTAACCTACTGATGTCTCAATCAATTTTTCTTTTATTGGTATCTATTTTTATTTTTTAAATTTACCAGTAGCTGCTGCATTTCCCACCCTAGGCTTATACTCAAGTCAATAAGTTTTCCCAGTTGTTTGTGGCAAAATTAGGGGTCTCCGCTCAGGGCTGGCTCCAGGTTTTTGAGGGCCCTTGGCGAAAGAGTCTCAGTGGGCCCCCCCTTTAACACATACCACGATTCATAATACACAGATACAGCAGAGAAATATAGGTATAGTACAATGCCAGATTTCACTTCTTACATGAGTGATAGCTATTGTAAATTCTACAATACAATACAGCAGAGGGGCTTTATATAAGTTAACCCCTTATATGCCAATTTTTGTGACCTACTTCCTTTTCCTCAGTTACCAGTAGGCATTTTATTGTTAGCTGAACTTGCTGCAAAGAAAAAACTGCATACATTGAATATGACAATTTTTTAATGGAAAACTTTTTAACCTTCGTCCGGCTAAGTAGGTACAATTATAACTATTCCGTTTTAAAATTGCAATAACTTTTTTTTTCGAAAAGCCTTAGAGGGCTGAAATTGGTCCAGAATATATTGGCCAAATTTCAATAAAATATATATGAAGGTAGAATTGTACCTCTGCAGCCTGTTAACGTTGTAAAATTATGCAGCCTGACGAAGGCTAAAGTAAACATTAGAAAGTATTGACGTAGAACATTTGTAAAAGTGCAAAATGGGTAGCATATAGCATAGCCACGTAGTATATAACACAGCCATGTAGGATATAGCATAGTCACGTAGTGTATAAGGCTAGTTTCACATTTGCGTTTAAATCCGCAGCGTTTAATCTGCATCCGCAAGTGGTGGAAAAACGCGTACAAAAGCGGCGTTTTTCAGACGCCTGCGGGAACGCAGGCGGTTAAAAAACCACCGCGTTTGTACGTGTTTATATGCGTTTTTCCTGCGTTTGCGTTTTTGGTGCGCATGATGAGAAATGTCACAAGAGAAAAATCTAGATAACCAGTCACCGGCAATGGGACTACAGAGGGCGTGTATTATTGGATTTCTTTATATAGACCCCTGAACAGCTGTAATCTTCAGATTTTGCTCCTGTATCCTGTGGTCATTATGGATCTTCGCATGGAGAGCTTTTATTTCAACCGGATTTAAGCATCAAGCTGTTTCTTGCCTGTGCTTTTGCTTGGGAGCAAGACAGAAATCGCGAAAGATGGAGGAAACAACGTAGGCGTTTTTGGAGACACCCCATTATCGAACTACGGGACACACAAGACACACAAAGCTGCAGTCTTTTTTTTATAACTACTGGAGATATGATGTGGCCCAAAAATTAAGTGTGTGGCGAAGTTTCTTATTTGGCGCACGGTGTGTGTTGCCGGCAGCAATAGACACAATAAACCAAACATAATTGGGGCAAATCAAATTGTATTTATTTTTTAACAACCAAAAAATTTCTTTAACTGCGCTGGCTTGGGGTAGAGTGATGTAAACGGGGGGTGTGAAGCACTGAGGCCTGGCTAACCGTGGACGACACAGAGGTGACAGGAGAAGGGGCAATGAAACTAGTGGGGTCTGGAAGTTCGGGGATGGGCTTGACACATGAGAGGCTTGAGACGCACTGGAAGTGTGAGACAAACCTGACATTACAGACAAATTGGGAGGTGAAGGGGGAGGTATACTAAGAGTCCACTGTTTTTTTTTTTTTTGGGGGGGTCGGGTTTGCCGTGTTCTGGGAAGCCTTGATGGGCTCATATATGGCGTGGCGTGGTGGTGGGTGACCTGTCAGGGTCCGGCTGCACTGTGTCAGGGTCCATAGTGCTCGTAGAGTGTGCAGCCATGCCAGATTCCATAGCGCTCGTAGAATGTGCAGCCATGCCAGATTCCATAGCGCTCGTAGAGCGTGCAGCCATGCCAGAGTCCATAGTGCTCGTAGAGTGTGCAGCCATGCCAGATTCCATAGCGCTCATAGAGTGTGCAGCCATGCCAGATTCCATAGCACTCTTAGAGTGTGCAGCCATGCCAGAGTCCATAGTGCTCGTAGAGCGTGCAGCCATGCCAGATTCCATAGCGCTCGTAGAGCGTGCAGCCAAGCCAGATTCCATAGCGCTCGTAGAGCGTTCAGCCATGCCAGAGTCTATAGCGCTCATAGAGCGTGCAGCCATGCCAGAGTCCATAGTGCTTGTAGAGCGGAAGGCCATGCCAGGGTCCATTGTGCTCATAGAGTGGGCAGCCATATCAGAGTCCATAGTGCTCGTAGAGTGTGCAGCCATGCCAGAGTCCATAGCGCTCGTAGAAAGGAAGGCCATGCCAGGGTCCTGCTGCATCGTGGTGGTGGCGGTACGAAATGCCATGCCAGGGTCCTGCTGCATCGTGGTGGTGGCGGTACGGAAGGCCATGCCAGGGTCCTGCTGCATCGTGGCGGTACGGAAGGCCATGCCAGAGCGTTGCTCCTCATCAGGAGAAGAAGACATTCTGATGCATGTAGAAAGAAAGAAATGCAGGAAATTAGGATGCTAGGATATACTCACATTGTTCAGTGTCTTGTTTTCCTCCAATATGTAGCCTGTGTCTCGTCTGCTTCAGTGTCTGCTGAGTAGTGACCTGCAAATGTCCACTACCTCCCTGTATCGCCTAGTATGTGGGGGGTGGCTTATCAGTGTCTAGACATGTTTTTCTCTTGTGAAACGCATGCGTTCACGAACGCAAGCAAACACATGTGCTTGTGAACGCATGCGTTCATATAGACAGCAGTGCGTTTTTTTGTCGCAATCCTTGCGCAATAGACCGCATACGTTTCCAGGTGGCAAATTGACGCCTCTAAAAATTACTACATTGTTGCATTTCCGCGCCAAGCCGCAAACTGCGAAACGACGCATGCGGCGGCAAAACGCGAACGATCAAAAACGCATGCGTCCGTAATGTTAAATATAGGAATACACAGCGCATGCGGATATATGCGGTAGAAACGCTGCGGACACAACCGCAAATGTGAAACCAGCCTAACACAGCCACGTAGTATATAGCACAGCCACGTAGTATATAGCACAGCCACGTAGTATATAGCACAGCCACGTAGTATATAGCACAGCCACGTAGTATATAGCACAGCCACGTAGTATATAGCACAGCCACCATAGTATATAGCACAGCCCACGTACTATATAGCACAGCCACGTAGCATATAACATCCCACAGCGATGACGTCATCTCGCACCCGCAGTGTCAGAGGCAGAGCGGGGAATGATGGGAGAGGGAGTGTCAGCTGACATTCTCTCCTCCATCATTGTTTTGAACTGTACCGGGGGAGTCGGCGCTGGCGGCAGGCGGGCCCCCTGCCTCATAGGGGCCCCATAGCGGCTGCATGATGTGCCGCTTGCTGAGGGCCCCTGGGGGAGCAGAGGCCCTAGGCAGCTGCCTGCCCCTAATGCTGGCCCTCGGAGTCTGTGTGCCGTACTGTTAATGCCCCCCCCCCCCGTCTCGCTAGGGCCCCGGGACTTGCACTGGTGCACCAGGTGCTGACGCCGGCCTTGTCTCGGCTTATACTCAGGTCGGCTTATACTCGAGTATATATGATATCTATCTACACCATTTTCCAAATTATTATGCAAATTACATTTTTCTAGCATTTTCCTAAATGGTCGGTGCAAATGAAATCACCCGTTAGATTATACATCAAATTTTATTGAAGAAACCTCCCAATAACAGTATAATCTCTAAAATGAATAAAAACTCAAAATGCACTGTTCCAAATTATTAGGCGCAGTAGAATTTCTAAACATTTGATATATTTTAACCCAGCTGTTCTGTTCGGGTCATAGTGATCCGAACAGACTTTTCCATTACGTCCCTCAGGCCAGCACCCTGGAGGACGTCCTTCCTTGACCTATAGCGGGACAGGATCATAGAGAGGTTAAAAGGACCCTCCCACCTCCACCCTCCAGTGTTTTTCCTGTCCCTACAGGGACGGTTGTATGAGAGGACTGCCTCACAGTAGATAATCTCCCTCTGTGATGAGGAAGAAACCTACTTTTCTCTAGCCATGGATTATTGTTACTCCCACAATGTCTGAGTGTATAAAGATCCCTGAGAAGATTGCCTCTTGGGATATGTATGTGCGTATATGCAGATATGGACAAATAAGTTGACATACTTATAATGTCTGGACCAATGACTCGTATAAATGCAGTTTCGAATAATTTCAAGTGTCGGAAGATTTTACTAGCACCACCTTCACCACCACCTTCATCGATTCAGAGTCCAGACTCCCTGTGTCTAACATCAGTAAAACAGGAGTAATGATCCACGTTTCTTTCAGCGCTTCTAAAGAGAAGCCCGACGTTGGTAATGGCAGGAGATATTACCTGCCGGATGGTGTATTCCTTAGTTTCAACAATATATAACCCTTACTTGGGGTTAGACATCTAAGGATTTGGAATAGACGTGATCTCCTGGATGAGTAATGTGCGTACATCCCAATGCTCTGCCATTATCCATGTACTAACTGTTATTGGTTTGATCTTCCCGCAGTCCAGGGCCTCTGTCCTGCAGGTCTCCTTGTAGTATGGTAAGCTGGTCTGTAACCAAGGTTTAACCTGAGCCCAGAAGGACCGATGAAGGAACAGTCCTGTTATAAGCACATGGAGCTTATTATTGGTCGGTACAGTCCTCATGGTGTGGTGGCTGGGACTTTCACCATATTTTGCTGGGCAATAAGGTTTTCTAACCCTATTCTGGGGCTGTGATGTCTATAAGTATCTATCACAATAAATAACTTGCTGTGGTTCATTATTGGTATTGGAGTACAATGGGTGTATTTCACTCTCTACTTCTGATGCTTATTTCGTTTACCACATTTCATACTGAAATTGGCCATTATAGATGTATATCAGACACTACGGTGATTCTCTTTGCGGATCTCTTTAGATATCTATGGTTTTTCTGATCTTTCAGATCATTTATTTATCATCTAGTCCGGTTTTTGCCTTGGACTTTGATTCCTGGCTTCTGTACCCACCCTGGGAGAGTTGCTTTGGTATTCTCCAGGGTGCTGGCCTGAGGGACGTAATGGAAAAAGGGAATTACACTTACCGGTAATTCGGTTTCCAGGTAGTCCCTCAGGACAGCACCCATAGTTCCCTCCCTTATGTTCCCTTTTTAGGCTTGCACGGGATTAAGCTACCGGCAGATCGTTCATCCTTTGGGTCACCATGGCTCGAAATTAAGATGGAGGCGTTAAAGGGTTTACTACACTTTGTAAGGGCATGTATAGACCATTTATTTCCATCCTTCGGTGGTACTTTGAAACAACACTGGAGGGTGGAGGTGGGAGGGTCCTTTTAACCTCTCTATGATCCTGTCCCGCTATAGGTCAAGGAAGGACGTCCTCCAGGGTGCTGTCCTGAGGGACTACCTGGAAACCGAATTACCGGTAAGTGTAATTCCCTTTTTTGTGGCCCTGTAGATTTTTTTCTGTAAGTCTATAAAACTTTAGACTCCTTGACTTTTCCTAATTTGGGGGCACCTACCTATGAGTATTTTTTTTTTTTTTCGTTTACTTTTTGCTACACGCAAAAAGTTACACTTGTTGTGTTCGGGTCATACTGACCCGACATCGTTTTTTACAGCTGTGAGGCCATATATTCAGTGAAATAAAGGAGTTATAACCTCAGTTGGGTCTATTTATTGCAACTACTATTGTATATCAATTGATTTATTTCCTAAATTATTTCAATGGGGTCGTACACGCGCTCTACTGGGGGTATGCATTGAGATCTACGCACCATAAAAATGGCTTTATATTGATTATTTTTGGTGCGCAGTCTATTCTAAAATGTAGAGTGCATCCGGAGAGATCACTAGGTGTGCACTACACGTGTATATTATGCGCAGAACGGACTGCTCAGAACGCGCTGTCTAAGACTTTTTTTTTGTAAAGCTGAGCTGTAAAGTCTTGCAAATAATTTTTTTTGGCTAAGTATGTCAGTCTTCCTGGCTTATCTGCTTGTTTTCAGAAGGGTTCTTATCTTCTCTGCTCTTATCAGTACACATATGCTAGCCCAGACATGTTACCTTTCAGTTTCTTTGGAGAGCAGCTGTGTACATAGCTCTGTTCCAGGATATCTCTGTTCCAGGTAGTATCTTTGTTTTCTACAGGTATGTTGCTTGTTATGCTTTGCAAAAAAGAAAAAAAAGAGCATGAACCGCACATCCCAAAATCATACGTTGATCTAAAGCCGCTAGGCAAAAATTAATATAACTGAATATGAGGTTTTCAGTTTAACATTCTGATCAGACTGTATGAAGCCCACTGCCCCTTCACGGCAAACCTCGTAGTGGGTCCTATCGCCCTAACGGAGCGGAGCCGTGCGGCACCCACCGCCACAGCGGCCATGCACCAGCAGGGCGGACGGCCTGTTGCCCCACAGCACTCATGCTGCAAGACTGGGTCCCCAAGACTCCAGACCGCGCCTCCCCACCAGCACAAAGCCACAGCAACAATGGCCGCCACACAGCACCAACACCAAAATGAAAGGAGCACTTAAACTCACCTTCCTCCAGCTCTTCAGTGAGAGCCAAAATGGGCTAGACCCCTTACTGGTGGGGCGGCGCGGTCTGGAGTCTTGGGGACTCAGTCTTGCAGCATGGGTGCTGTGGGGCAACAGGCCGTCCGCCCTGCTGGTGCATGGCCGCTGTGGCGGTGGGTGCCGCACGGCTCCACTCCGTTAGGGCGATAGGACCCACTACGAGGTTTGCCGTGAAGGGGCAGTGGGCTTCATACAGTCTGATCAGAATGTTAAACTGAAAACCTCATATTCAGTTATATTAATTTTTGCCTAGCGGCTTTAGATCAACGTATGATTTTGGGATGTGCGGTTCATGCTCTTTTTTTTTCTTTTTTGCAAAGCATGTTGCTTGTTATGCTTTTACTAATCAATTCTATTGATAGATTGTATATTGTAAAGGAATACTTTTATTTTATTACATGTAATTAGTGTTATTACTGTGTGATACACTGCTCTACACTTAGCATGATAGATTGCTGGATATTGAGCACTGGTATGCTTTGATGTAGTATTAGAAGCTCTTATTGTTTTTAAGCTATTTTCGTTTTGCTCATTGATCTGTTTTTTCAGAATAAAAACAAAAAAAAAAGATTTCTAGTTCATTTTTCTTTTTTTTTTTTTTTACTACCAAACATGTTCACAAACAGTCTAGTAAGCAAAAAGTATAAAAAAAATGGGAGTTAGAGTGTCTGAAATCAAGGTTTAATAAGCCGGGTCATAGTGACCCGGAACACTACAAGTGTATAGTAAATGCGAACAAAACAGCAGGGTTAAAGAACTGAAGATGCTCATTTGTGGAATTTACAGCATTAGGAGGTCACAATCACTGAACAAAAAAGCTATTTAACTCCAAAACATCCTAACAGGCCAAGTTACATGTTAACATAGGACCCCTTCTTTGATATCACCATCACAATTCTTGCATCCATTGAACTTGTGAGTTTTTGGAGAGCTTCTGCTTGTATTTCTTTGCATGAAGTCAGAATAGCCTCCCAGAGCTGCTGTTTTGATGTGAACTGCCTCCCACCCTCATAGATATTTTGCTTGATGATGCTCCAAAGGTTCTCTATAGGGTTAAGGTCAGGGGAAGATGGTGGCCACACCATGAGTTTATCTCATTTTATACCCATAGCAGCCAATGACTCAGAGGTATTCTTTGCAGCATGAAATGGTGCATTGTCATGCATGAAGATGATTTTGCTCCTAAAGGCACATTTTTGCTTTTTAGACCATAGAAGAAAGTTGTCAGTCAGAAACTCTTTATACATTGCAGAGGTCATTTTCACACCTTCAGGAACCTTGAGGGTATGTGTCCACGATCAGGATGGCCAGCAGTTTCGTCGGAGCGGCAAACCCGCTCTGCGCTAAGCTCTGCCCCCTTTCTGGGATGCGATGATGCCTGATGTGTTCATAGCACACATCCGGGATCATCGCACCCCACCTTAGGGCCCTGTGTTATACCTGCAAGGTATACGGACATGCTGCGATCTTAAAAGACGCGCCGCATGTCCGGAGTCGCAGGGCCGCCGCGTGCGTGTTACCACGCATAGTGGAGACGGGATTTCATTAAATCCCCTCCACTATTCTGCAACATCTGGACGCTGCGTGTTTGATGCTGCGTCTCTATGCAGCGTCAAACACGCAGCGTTTACTGCACGTGGAAACATACCCTACCAGCTGTTTCCTCATGATTCTGGCCCAAAACATGACTCATCCACCTCCTTGCTGATGTTGCAGCCCTGTTGGGACATGGTGGCCATCCACCAACCATCCACTACTCCATCCATCTGGACCATCCAGGGTTGCTCGACACTCATCAGTAAACAAGACTGTTTGAAAATTAGTCTTCATGTATGTCTGGGCCCACTGCAGCCATTTCTGTTTGTGAACACTGGCCGAATAGTAGGTTTATGCACCAGAGCAAGCCTTTGAAGGATCATACACCTTGAGGTTCGAGGGACTCCAGAGGCACCAGCAGCTTCAAATATCTGTTTGCTACCTTGTAAAGGTATTTCGGCAGCTGCTCTCTTAATCCGATGAACTTGCCTGGCAGAAATCTTTCTCATTATGCCTTTATCAGCACGAACACGTCTGTGTTCAGAATCAGCCACAAATCTCTTCACAGTACGATGATCACTCTTCAGTTTTCGTGAAATATCTAATGTTTTCATACCTAGTGCAATGCCTTGGACAATTTGATGATTTTTGGCAGCAGAGAGATCCTTTTTCTTTCACATGTTACTTGAAACCTGTGGCCTGCTTAATAATGTGGAACATCATTTTTAAGTAGTTTTCCTTTAACCCCTTAACGACCGCCGATGCGCCTTTTAACGGTGGCCGCTAAGGGTACTTAAACCACAGCGCCGTTAATTAACGGCGCTGTGGAAAAAGTAAATAGCGCCCCCCAGAGTCAGATTTTCTCCGGGGTCTCGGCTGCCGGGGGTAGCCGAGACCCCAAAGAACATGATCGGGGTCGGTTTTACCGACGCCTGTTTTGCGATCGCCGGTAATTAACCATTTACCAGCGATCGCAAAAAAAAAAAAAGCGATTTCTTTTTAATTTCTCTGTCCTCCGATGTGATCGCACATCAGAGGACAGAGAAATGGGGTCCCAGGTAGCCCCCCAATACTTACCTGTCTCCCCCGGTGCTCCTCGTGGCTCCCGATGGGCGCCGCCATCTTGAAAACGGCAGGCGCATGCGCAGTGCGCCCGCCGGCCGGCACTGGGAGAATCTTTGGGGTCTTGGCTGCTGGGGGTAGCCGAGACCCCAAAGAACATGATCGGGGTCGGTTTTACCGACGCCTGTTTTGCGATCGCCGGTAATTAACTGTTTACCGGCGACCGCAAAAAAAAAAAAAAAAAAATCAAAGTGTAATTCTCTGTCCTCTAATGTGATCGCACATCAGAGGACAGAGAAATAGGGGGATTCGGGGACCCTATTATACTTACCGGTGTCCCTGGATCCTCCTGCTGCTCCTCCTGGTCTTCTTAGCAAAAGAAAATGGCTGGCGCATGCGCAGTGCGCCCGCCATCTGTCGCCATCTGCCAGCCGGCAGGAGAAGAGCAGTTTGGGCTAAAATTGGGGTTAGGGTTAGGGCTAGGGTTAGGGTTAGGGTTAGGGCTAGGGTTAGGGTTACGGCTAGGGTTAGGGTTGGGGCTAAATTTAGGGTTAGGGTTGGGGCTAAATTTAGGGTTAGGATTGGGGCTAAATTTAGGGTTAGGGTTGGGGCTAAATTCAGGGTTAGGGTTGGGGCTAAATTTAGGGTTGGGGCTAAATTTAGGGTTAGGGTTCTTTCACACTTAAGTCAGTACGGCCCGACATACCGACGCACGTTGTGAAAATTGTGCACAACGTGGGCAGCGGATGTAGTTTTTCAACGCATCCGCTGCCCAATCTATGTCCTGGGGAGGAGGGGGCGGAGTTACGGCCACGCATGTGCGGTCAGAAATGGCAGACGCGACGTACAAAAAAACGTTTTTTCTGCCGACGGTCCGCCAAAACACAACTGATCCAGTGCACGACGGAAGCGACGTGTGGCCATCCATCACAATCCGTCGGCAATACAAGTCTATGGGCAAAAAACGCATCCTGCGAGCACATTTGCAGGATCCGTTTTTTGTCCAAAACGACGGATTGCGACGGATGCCAAACGACGCAAGTGGGAAAGTAGCCTGAGGGCTAGGATTAGGGTTGGGGCTAAAGTTAGGGTTAGAGTTAGGGTTTGGGTTAGGGTTGGCATTAGGGTTACGCTTGGGATTAGGGTTAGGTTTGGGTTGTGATTAGGGGTGTATTGAGATTAGGGTTAGGTTTGAGGTTAGGGTTGAGATTAGGATTAGGGGTGTGTTGGATTTAGGGTTTTGATTAGGGTTATGGTTAGGGTTGACATTAGGGTTGTTTTGGGGTAAGGGTTGTGATTATCGTTAGGGTTAGTGATTACGATTATGGATCTGGTTGGGATTAGGGTTATGGCTACAGTTGGGATTAGGGATAGGGGTGTGTTGGGGTTAGGGTTGGAGCTAGAATTGGGGGGTTTCCACTGTTTAGTTACATCAGAGGGTCTCCAAACACGACAGCCAATTTTGGGCTCAAAAAGTCAAATGGTGCTCCCTCCCTTCTGAGCTCTGCCGTGCGCCCAAACAGTGGGTTACCCCCACATATGGGGCATCAGCATACTCGGGATAAATTGGACAACAACTTTTGAGGTCCAATTTCTCCTGTTACCCTTGTGAAAATAAAAACTTGGGGGCTACAAAATCTTTTTTGTGGAAAAAAAAATATTTTTTTATTTTCACGACTCTGCATTCTTAACTTCTGTGAAGCACTTGGGCATTCAAAGTTCTCACCACACATCTAGATAAGTTCCTTGGGGGGGTCTAGTTTCCAAAATGGGGTCACTTGTGGGGGGTTTCCACTGTTTAGGCACATCAGGGGCTCTCCAAACGCGACATGGCGTCCGATCTCAATTCCAGACAATTCTACATTGAAAAAGTAAAACTGCACTCCTTCTCTTCCAAGCTCTGCGGTGCGCCCAAACAGTGGTTTACCCCCACATATGGGGTATTGGCGTATTCAGGAGAAATTGCATAACAAAATTTATGGTTACATTTCTGTTTTTACACTTGTGAAAATAAAAAAAATGGTTCTGAATTAAAATGTTTGTTAAATATTCATTTTTTCCTTCCACATTGTTTCAGTTCCTGTGAAGCACGTAAAGGGTTAATAAACTTCTTGAATGTGGTTTTGAGAACCTTGAGGGGTGTAGTTTTTAGAATGGTGTCACACTTCATTATTTTCTATCATATAGACCCCTCAAAATGACTTCAAATGTGATGTGGTCCCTAAAAAAAATGGTGTTGTAAAAATGAGAAATTGCTGGTCAACTTTGAACCCTTATAACTCCCTAACAAAAAAAAAATTTTGTTTCCAAAATTGTGCTGATGTAACGTAGACATGTGGGAAATGTTATTTATTAACTATTTTTTGTGTGCCGCACAGGGAGGCCAAGGATAACACGGTGAAGACGTTGCTTCTGACCTCGTACATGCGCACAGGAAAGGTACCAGCATGTTTATTATCTATTGACGCTGAGAAGGCGTTTGATCGCCTAGGCTGGACCTTTCTACGTGCCTCTCTGAAGCAACTGGGAGTGGGACCTAACATGTTGGAGAGGATTTTTGCTCTGTATCATAGTCCTACGGCCCGTCTTAGAGTGAACGGTACCCTTTCCCCGCCCATTGACATAAGAAACGGGACCCGTCAGGGTTGTCCCCTTTCCCCCTTACTTTATATCCTTGCGATGGAGCATCTGGCAGTGGCATTACGGAAGACTCCTGATATTGAGGGTCTGCAGATTGGCCAACATGAGTTTAAGCTATCCCTGTATGCGGATGATTTATTGCTGTACATTACCAACCCGACCGTGGCTTTTCCTGTACTCCTCCGAGAGTTCCGTAGGTACGGGGAGGTTTCAAACTTTAAAGTCAACTACTCCAAGACTTAGGCGCTCAATATCTCCCTGCCTGATGATCTAGTCTCTCAGCTTCAGGCGTCCTTCTCTTTTAAGTGGAAGACCGATGCCTTAAAATATTTAGGAGTCTTAATACCTGCTGACATTAGCGCAACATATGCTCTGAACTACGTCCCGCTCCTGCAGAAAACTATCTCGGACCTTAAACGGTATGGCAGACCTCAGCTATCTTGGTTCGGACGGGTGGGAGTGGTCAAAATGGATATTTTACCCCGATTCCTCTATCTTTTTCAGACTGCTCCAGTGCAGGTTCCAGATTGCTTTTTCAGGCGCCTGCAGTCAGCTATCAATAGCTTTATTTGGGGAACTAAGAAGCCGCGGACTCGGTTCTCAGTGTTAGTGAGACCCAAGACTAAAGGGGGGGTAGGCCTTCCTGATTTTAAACGTTATTATCAGGCAGTCTTGCTCTCTAGGATTGTCGACTGGAGGTTCGGTGATGATCATAAACAGTGGGTGCTCCTGGAGAAACTTTTATCGCCCTCTTCTTTGTACTGGCTGCCTTGGCTGGGGGGGACCGGACGCCCACCTGTGTCGAGTTTTGCTCCACTCACACAGATTGTTTTGAGGTTCTGGGATAGATCCTATGTGAAATTACGCCTGACCTCCCGATTGAGCAGACTGAGTCCCCTTTTTGACAATCCGGCCTTTCCCCCAGCAATGAATAGATCTACGTATCTGTGTTGGTCACGACTTGACGGGGTGGGACTGGGTCAGGTGAAGGATAAGCTTGCGGGGCTCTCCGGCATGCGGGGGTTACGAGGTTCTGATCTTACGACACCGCTGTCCTGGCTGGAGTTTCTGCAATTGCGGAGCTTTCTTTCCAGTGTGCCGATGGGGGCGCTGACACCATTTGAGTCCCTGATGCTCCCTACCGAGGGTCCCTCCCACGTGGTTTCGGTGCTCTATGGCCTGGTCGTGAATTCACTTCCCCCTACTACGCTTGGATTTATGGAGGCTTGGGAGAGGGACCTGGGGATCACCTTTTCTGAGGCGGATAGTCTAAAAATCTTCACTCTTGCACATAAGATGACGATGTCCAGTCAGGCGCAGGAGAGGAATTATAAATTACTGACACGCTGGTATAGGTGTCCCGTCCTTCTCCACAGGATTAACCCGGAGATCTCGGACGCCTGCTGGAGATGTGGCTCTGCCACGGGCTCTATGCTTCATGTTTGGTGGTCCTGTGGTCCCCTGCAACCCTTCTGGAACTCAGTCTTCGATGCCTTTCATTTGATGACTGGGGTCCGCCACGAGCCCTCCCCCCAAATGGCACTACTGTCCCTGATACCCAGTTCGATAGCTTCCGTTAAAAAGGGGATCCTGAGATTTTGCCTCATAGCTGCTAGGGCAGTTATTCCCCGACATTGGAGGTCCACTGAGGTCCCCTCCACGGAGGAATGGATAGCTGAAATGGATAGATTACATCGTCTAGAGTCGCTGGTGGCGGGTGATGGTGATGCTGCATATGTCCAGGGACGCACCTGGTTCCTCTGGCAATCCTTCAAGGAAAGCACAGGGTTCCTGACTTGGCTGCGTACATACTCATAATTCTCAATACGTGGGCGTATACATTGCTGGGTCTCCCTTAATCCCCCCTTCTTCCCCTTTCCCCCCCCCCTTTTTTTTCTCTCTCTTCTTCTCTTTCTTTCTTTTTCTCCTATCTCTACAATTGCTTTTCTCACAGGTTTTGTATCCTGTATCCATGTCCCGAGGTGATTCTCAAGATGAGAAGCATGTACCCTTTATGTGCCAGAGTCCTTGTTCAACTACACTTGTGCTGTGTGCTCAGAGGCGTAATGTATAGTTCTGGACATTGTAATGATTCATTTTATTGTTTTTCCTGTTTAAAATTTCAATAAATATATTTACTGAAAAAAAAACAAACTATTTTTTGTGACATATCTCTCTGATTTAAGGGCATAAAAATACAAAATTTGAAAATTGCGAAATTTTAAAAATTTTCGCCATATTTCCGTTTTTTTCATAAATAATCGCAAGTAATATCGAAGAAATGTTACCACTAACATGAAGTACAATATGTCACGAAAAAACAGTCTCAGAATCAGCGGGATCTGTTGAAGCGTTCCAGAGTTCTAACCTCATAAAGTGACAGTGGTTAGAATTGCAAAAATTGGCTCGGTCATTAAAGGGAACCTGTCACCCCCGTTTTTTGAGATTGAGATATAAATACTGTTAAATAGGGCCTGCGCTGTGCGTTACTATAGTGTATGTAGTGTACCCTGATTCCCCACCTATGCTGAGAAATACATTACCAAAGTCGCTGTTTTCGCCTGTCAATCAGGCTGGTCTGGTCAGGTGGGCGTGGTGACATCGCTCTTTTCTTCCCCAGCTTTCCGTTGGTGGCGTAGTGGTGTGCGCATGTCCAAGTTCCGAATCCCTGCACGAACGTGAAGAAACAGCGCAGATCGCGCGCTGTTTCTTCACGTTCGCGCAGGGAATTCGGAACTTGGAAAAAAAAACGGCGACTTTGGTAATGTATTTCTCAGCATAGGTGGGGAATCGGTACACTACATACACTATAGTAACGCACAGCGCAGGCCCTATTTAACAGTATTTATATCTTAATCTCAAAAAACGGGGGTGACAGGTTCCCTTTAAGTACCAAATTGGCTGTCACTAAGGGGTTAATTAGAATCACCTGGAAAACTAATTATCACATATTTTTGATTTCAGTAATCCATTGAGCCCTGAGACACAATACCATCCACGAGTTTAGTTGAAAAACAAAACATATAAATCTTTGACACTTAAATCCAATTTGCATAATAATTTGGAACACGGTGTATACATCTATCTATAGATATACATATATCTATCTATAGATCTATCTATCTATAGATCTATCTATCGATAGATCTATCTAGCTGTGTGTGTAAACATTATTCTTCAATGGAGTATGTAAATGAAGAGGTTGGACAAGAAATGACATTACAATTCTTTTTTTTTTGTTCAATAATAGATCTTTATTTAGCTTTCAAAAATGCATACAAATCTGTATGAAAAAAACGCATCAAAAATGCATCAAATCCACACAAAAAGCGCACCAAAAACGCGTGGATTTTTGGCTGCGTTTTCCAGCAAGAGATGCAGATTCTGTGTGGAAATATCCGCGGGCAAATCCGCAACGTGTGCACATAGCCTTAAGGTACTGTCAACCATAACGATATCGTTAACGATATTGTTGCTTTTTGTGACGTAGCAACGATATCGTTAACGAAATCGTTATGCGTGACAGCGACCAACAATCAGGCCCCTGCTGGGAGATCGTTGGTCGCTGGGGAATGATCAGGACTTTATTTTGGTCGCTGATCTCCCGCTGACATCGCTGAATCGGCGTGTGTGACGCCGATCCAGCGATGTGTTCACTGGTAACCAGGGTAAATATCGGGTTACTAAGCGCAGGGCCGCGCCTAGTAACCCGATGTTTACCCTGGTTACCATTGTAAATGTAAAAAAAAAAAAACACTACATACTTACATTCCGGTGTCTGGTCACGTCCCTCGCCTTCAGCTTCCCGCACTGACTGTGAGCGCCGGCCGGCTGTAAAGCAGAGCACAGCGGTGACGTCACCGCTCTGCTTTACGGCCGGCCGGCGCGCCGCTCACAGTCAGTGCGGGAAGCTGAAGGCGAGGGACGTGACCAGACACCGGAATGTAAGTATGTAGTGTTTTTTTTTTACATCTACAATGGTAACCAGGGTAAACATCGGGTTGCTAAGCGTGGCCCTGCGCTTAGTAACCCGATGTTTACCCTGGTTACCCGGGGACTTCGGCATCGTTGGTCGCTGGAGAGCTGTCTGTGTGACAGCTCTCCAGCGACCAAACAGCGACGCTGCAGCGATCGGCATCGTTGTCTATATCACTGCAGCGTCGCTTAATGTGACGGTACCTTTAGACTATGAATACTTAGGATTAACCCTTTTTTCTTGGGTAGTGCATTTGAGAGAACTGATGCAACATGTGAGAAGTCTTGGAGACCGGAGTGGGAGAGTCAGATTATATTGGATGTTCGTTTTCAGCTATTAGTGGAACTGAGGCAATGGATTTGGTGGTAGATAGAGATACGAGGGGAGATCTACAGCTGTGGAGAGCTTTGTGGGTGAGAGTGGTAAGTTTATTTTGTACTTTGTAGCAGGTGTGCAACCAGTTCAATGACTGTCCCAGGGTGGAGGCATCAGTGTAGCAGCAGGACCGAAATGCGACCCTGGCTGCTGCACTCAGGATAAATTGAAGAAGGGAGAGGTTAGTAAGAACAAGACAATTAGTGCAGGTTACAGTAGTCCAATTTACTGTAAGCAGTTTGGATACAGGCTTATTAACACCAGCACATTCTAAGAATGTTTATCAAAGGTAATGGAAAAGTGATTGACACAAGAGGCCATGTGAGAGAGAGTACAATTGTGGCTTCATAACTATGACATTTGGCCTGACAACTTTGATTTTCAATAAATTTTATGCCACAAAATTTGAGTAAATACAATTAACAATTTCCACAATTTTTGTATGCAAATTCTCTTCAGAGAAAAAGAGGACTTGAACTCTATAGTGCCTGTTGGAAGAGGCTATTTGCATATTAAATTTCCCAGAGGAGCATTGCACGGCGAATAAGCCTCCTTACCTTGACAAGCCAGATCTGGTATGTCACTCTCCACAAGGAAAAACCTTACCACTATTTTTCCAGGACGTCCCTCCTGACAGCACCCTGGAGGACGTCCTCCTCCCCCTTGCTGGGACAGGAAACACACGAGAGTTCAAAAGGGCATGTCCCACCCCTAATCCTCAGTGTTTTTCCTGTCCCTGCAAGGGACGCACGAGAGAAGCTGCGCTAGCTTACCGGAGTTCAGGGGGATTGTGCGGCTCGTCCAATACCCTTCCCCCTGTCAAGAGGCTCAGGGCAGGCTCAGGGGGAAGGGGGTCCCTCTGCTCCAAAGAACAGGAAGGACGAGTTCCTGTTGCGGCCGCTCCTCCCGGGGGGAGGCTCTCGGCCGCGATGCGGTTCCATGCGGCGCAACATCCAGAGCGGTGTGGCGTCTGGCACGGCGTCTTCTAACGGAAGTCCCGGGGAAAAGCATCACTTCCGGCGGTGACGAGGTAAAGTGCGGGGAGAGTGTGTGCGCTCCAGCGTGGGACGCACAAGCAGCCAAATCGCTCCTAATCCAGCGTGGACGCTGCGGGGACCTGCTGCCAGGATCGTCATGGAAGGCACACCAGCGGAGGAAGGGGATAAGGGAACCCCCGCTGCCCCCCCTGCTCAAGTTAAGAAGTCCGGCAAATCATCTGGGAAAACCTATAGATGCCCTATATGCAACGTAAAGCTCCCGGACACTCATGCTAAAACCTTGTGTGCAGACTGCACTTCCAAGGTTATGAGGGATGAAAAGCCGACACTTCTTTCAGAGATGAGGTCCCTAATACGGGAAGAAGTTCAGGCTTCTTTGTCCAGTATTGTGGAGAGGTCCAGCCCGGTTCCCAGCCGCAAGAGAGCCAGACGGGAACGAGACATAAGAGAGCCAGAGTATAGCTCTGAGGACCTGTCTGCCTCCGATAACTTCACCTCAGAAGAGGAAGGGGAACTTTCTTCAGGGAGTCAGGACCACCAGAGAAAATACCTCTTCCAGGCTAAGGATACAAATGAACTTGTGCAGGCGGTGCGGAGCACGATGCAGATTGAGGAGACATCTAAGCCTCAATCCAGGCTGTACCTGATGTTTGGGGGACTTATGTCACATAGGCAGACGGTCTTCCCAGTTAGCGAGCATATCAAGGCCATGATACTGGAGGAGTGGAAGGAGGCAGAACGTCGGCTGGTTTTGACTAAGGACTTCAAAGCTCGCTTACCTTTCGAGCCAGAAGAAGTCAAACTTTGGGAGGAGATCCCCAAAGTAGATGTTCCTGTGGCAAAGGTTGTTAAAAAGACAGCCATGCCATTTGAGGACTCTTCAAATCTGCGCGATCCCATGGATCGGAAAGCCGACATACTGCTAAAAAGGGCTTGGGAATCTTCTGCAGCCCTAATTAAGACCAACATAGCAGCTACCTCGGTAGCTCGGTCTATGTACCTTTGGATGGGTCAATTGGAGGAACACCTATCCAATAAGACCCCCAGGGCTGATATATTAAGCTCCCTTCCTATCATGAAATCTTCCACGGCCTTCCTATCTGACATGACTGCTGAATCAGTCAGGTTTTCAGCTAGAAACGGTTCTTTATCCAATGCGGCTAGAAGGGCGGTCTGGCTAAAATCCTGGTCGGGGGATAATGCCTCAAAAACCAAATTATGCTCTATTCCTTTCTCAGGGGCGAGAGTATTCGGTCCTTCTCTAGATACTATCTTAGAGTCAGCCTCTGATAAGAAAAAAGGTTTTCCAGAGGACAAACCAAAAAAGGGCCAGTCCTTTCGGAGAGGTTTTCCCTTCAGGAGACAGTCCGATTACAAAGGGGGTAGATCCAATAGAGGATTCAGTAGAGGTTTCCGTAACCAGGGCAATAGAAACAAGAGTTTCTTCTTTAGCCCATCCTCAAAGCCTAAGACACAATGACGCCACCCTTATAGGGGGAAGGCTCCGCCACTTTGCAGAGAATTGGGCCAGAGTCACCCAAAATCAGTGGGTTCTTCGGACTGTGTCAGAAGGTTACAGCATCGAGGTTTCCTCCCCTCCTCCGGACAGATACATCGTTCCTACGATGGTCATGCAAAACTCTCCCATGATGTTAGACTTAGAGGACATGCTTTCCTCAGAGGTCATAATTCCAGTACCATCACTAGATGTAGGATGGGGTCACTACTCTTCCCTATTTTCTATAATGAAGCCTTCCGGCGACTCGCGCACAATAATAAATTTGAAACCTCTAAATGCCTGGGTCAAGTGCAAGAGGTTTCGCATGGAGTCCATAAGCTCTGCAATCCTCCTAATAGATCGGGACGCTGTGATGTGCACTCTCGACCTGAAGAGTGCCTATTATCAGGTCCCTGTTCACCCATCATCTCAGAAACTTCTGAGGTTTGCGGTGGTGCTGCCGTCCGGGACCTGTCACTACTAGTTCCAATGCCTCCCGTTCGGGCTTGCCTCAGCACCTCGTGTGTTTACAAAGCTGGTGTCGGAAATTGTCGCTTTCCTGAGAAACCAAGGGATCAAGATAGTCCCATATCTAGACGATTTTCTCCTGATCGCAAGTACACCAGAGATTCTGTCAGATCACAGGAACCGAACTGTGTCAGTGATGGAGCAGTTAGGATGGATCATAAACTGGCAGAAATACGACCTGACTCCGGAGTGCAAAAAGACCTTCCTGGGAGTATGTCTGGATTCGAGAAACAGGATATCCCTGTTACCCGAGAACAAGTTGGAGGCAATCCGGATACAGATCAGGCTTCTATTAGAACGCAGAGCATCAATAAGAATGGCCATGAAAGTACTAGGTCTGATGACGGCTTGCATACCGTGTGTAAGATGGGCTCAGTTCCATTCAAGATATCTGCAAAGGTTAATCCTTTCCAAATGGGACCATCGTCAGTCTTCTCTGGACAGTTCTTTAAGGCTGACGTATCCAGTACGAAGATCTCTACTCTGGTGGATTCAACCAGAGAAGCTAAGAGTCGGGGTGTTATGGTCTACCAATCCCTATGGTAGTGGTAACTACAGACGCCAGCGCCTGGGGCTGGGGAGCCCACCTAAAGGGCAGGATCCTACAAGGGAGGTGGCCAGCAGATGTCGTTCACAGCTCCTCCAACTTCAAAGAGTTGTATGCTGTCTGGGAGGCGTTAAGAAGGAACCGACACACCCTCAGAAATTGTCATATCAGGATACTGTCCGACAACGTTACAACGGTGTCTTTCCTGAAGCATCAGGGAGGCTCAAGACACTATCCGCTTCAGGAGCTTGCGGGAAGAATATTTCGTTGGGCAGAAAATTCGGTCCTATCCATCTCGGCAATCCACTTAGAAGGCTCGCAGAATGTCATAGCAGACTATCTGAGCAGGAGACGGGTGTTTGCAACAGAGTGGGATCTCAATCAGGAGATCTTCCAGGATCTTTGTCTTTACTGGGGAACTCCCAGTATAGACCTATTTGCAAACAGGAGGAACTCAAAGGTCTCAAGATTCTTCTCGCTGAACCCTCAAGATCTCCCAGAAGGGATAGATGCTCTGAGCCAGGAATGGACGGGACCTCTCTCTTACGCATTCCCGCCTCTAGCGCTGATTCCAGCCGTTCTCAGAAAAATCAAAGAGGATCGTGCTCGAGTCCTATTGATTGTACCATTTTGGCCGAGAAGGAGCTGGTTCTCTCTTCTGGTGGATCTGGCAATAGAGAGCCCAGTAGAGCTTCCTCTCAGGGCAGATGTAATCCACCAGGGTCCGGTGTACCACCCGAATCCAGAGAATCTCCATCTCTCTGCGTGGATCCTGAAAGGAACATCCTGAAGGCAAGAGGGCTGTCGGATCAAGTGATAGCTACTATAAAATCCAGCAGAAAGCCAGTCACATCGGCAATTTATTTGAACATCTGGAAACGTTTCCGTCTGGAGGGTGGCAGGTCTGAGGTTACGGCAGGCGCTCCCGACTTACCCAGAATTTTAGATTTCCTGCAGGCTGGGTTTGACAAAGGTCTCAATCCAAGCACTTTGAAAGTGCAGATCCCGGCACTTAGCTCTTTTTTCGACTATCCCCTAGCATCCCACCCGTGGATAGTTAGATTTATCAGAGCCACCCAGAGGTTGCGCCCTACCATTAGACAAATGTCGCCGTCCTGGGACCTTAATCTGGTCCTCAAATTCCTTTGTAAAAATGTTTACGCCTCGGCCGATAGTATGCCCATTCCAGTCCTCACTCGTAAAACAGCATTTTTAGTGGCAATTACTACGGCTAAGAGGGTGGGGGAGATTCAGGCCCTGTGCACTAGGGACCCTTACCTTCAGATTAGAGAAGATAGTCTAATCCTTAGATTGGATCCCTCCTTTATTCCAAAGGTGGGATCGGTTAAAAACAGAAATCAGGAAATTGTGTTACCATCCTTCTGTAATAACCCGGCTAACAAAAAAGAAAAAGCTCTTCATTCCCTCAATGTTAGACAGGCAGTTCTAGACTACCTAGCAGCCACCAACTCGTGGCGTATTGACCCAAATTTGTTTGTTTTATTTGGAGGGAAGAATAAGGGAAAGAAGGCCTCTATTGCTTGTTGGATCACTTCGGTGATCTCTGAGGCTTATCAGTCTGAAGGGCTCCCTCCTCCAAGGGGTCTCCATGCACATTCTACTCGAGGGATAGCTACTTCTTGGGCTGAGAGAGCAGGTGCCTCTCTTGAACAGATCTGTAAAGCAGCAACTTGGGCTAGTGCTAATACATTCTGTAGACACTATAAGCTTGATGTTCTGTCTGGTCAACATACTGCATTTGGGAGAAAGGTTCTCCAGGCGGTAATCCCACCCTAAGGAGGTGCTTTGGTACTCTCCAGGGTGCTGTCAGGAGGGACGTTCTGGAAAATAGGTATTAAGCTTACCGTTAATTATGTTTCCAGGAGTCCATACTGACAGCACTGGTAGTTCCCTCCCTGGTAATATTGTTATCCTCTATGTAAGAAAGCCTGACATGAGATGTATTATGTTTCTGGCATAAATGTATTGCATATTATATTTGACATATGAGGAAATATGTTTCTGACAAGTTGATGAATATATTTATTTTCTATTAAAGTCTTTTCTGCATTTTCATGAGGTGGTTCTTGTTACAACACTGAGGATTGGGGGTGGGACATACCCTTTTGAACTCTCATGTGTTTCCTGTCCCAGCAAGGGGGAGGAGGACGTCCTCCAGGGTGCTGTCAGTATGGACTCCTGGAAACATAATTAACGGTAAGCTTAATACCTATTTTTTGTAATTTAAGTATCTTTGCTCCTTTTGAGCATGAATTGTTTGTATGAACCACTTAGGCTAATTTCACACTAGCGTTTTGCTGAGCTGCGGAGGGCTGCAGACTTCTCTTTGTGAAGCCACGCCCATGGCCGCATCTCCACCGCTCAGCTCCGCCCACGTTCGCATGCGGCCTGCGAACCTATGTTTAACATTAGGTACGCAGGTCGTGCAGATGTATGTGGATGCCTCCGCATGCGTTGTTTTGATGATGCCGCGACCGGTGTCGAACGCAGCTGGTTGGAATTTCTTTTTTTTCTGCATCGTCAAAACGACGCATGCGGCGGCATCTGCACGACCTGCGTACCTAATGTTAAAGATAGGTACGTAGGCCGCATGCGATGGAGGTGCGGCCATGGGCGTGGCTTCACGGAGGAAATCCGCAGCTCAGCAAAATGCAAGTGTGAAACTAGTTTAAGTGGTTCATCCAAACAACTCATGCTCAAAAGGACCAAAGATACTTAAATGGCTTACAATCGTAGTTTATTCAGCGCACTAGCGATATGTCTACTTTCTACGACTATGATCAGCATCTCTGCAGGGTTTTTTTTTTGGAAAGCAGAGGTTGTTGTGTCCTTAGGGTAACATTTGCTTATTGTCTGTGGATTCATGTGGCATCTTTGGTTTCCAGGAGCCGCTGAGTGTGTAGGTTGGGATTGTCCCATTTATTGTCAGCTGGTTTTAGTAATGGTGTTCATCAACATCACATGTTTTACAATCTTTCAGCAAACTTCCTGCCTCATTTTCCTGCAGAGAGTCATTGAATGAGCGTCGTTGTTTCCTTTTTGTGACTGTCATATGGAAAAATTTGCAGAAGGAAGCTTTGACGATCAGTGCTTATTCTGAGACCAGAATACGTAGGCAAATCAAGCAGAATCTTTTCTGCCCGGCTGATTTATATAGAGCAATGTATGTAATACTACTGGCCTTTCCTTTTTTGGCTAGGATTATAAGGTTGTGTTAGCACCTCTGGGATATGTTTTCTGGATTGTATATATTGGAATGGTGATAAATAGTTTGGTAACTATTCTAAAGGTAAGGTTTGGCCGGTTTTCATCTAGCAAAACAGACGTGGCACATCTTATACAAATACTTGTAACTTTGGAGAATCTGTCAAGACAGAATTCCATTATAAGTGAGCACATCTCCACCATGTGGTGCAGCTTGCCCCAGGAACAAAATTACAATTTATTCCAAAACCCATGGGCTATATTCCGAGAAAGCCTTTTATAAAGTGTTATGCAAATTAAGAGCTCTTTGCCCGATAGACAGGTCTGTGTGGACCGAAACATGTTCTCTGTCAATTTGGCTTGCTCTGGTCCTTCTTACTTGGGTTACAGTCTAGGCACAGAAAAGATTTAATCTGGAGCAGGCTAAAGTCCTGCTGCTGTGCTTATGATGAGACTGAGACCGTGTGTCGATGTGATGAGCCTGAGACCGTGTGTGGATATGATGAGGCAGAGACCGTGTGCACATGTGATGAGGCTGAGGCAGTGTGCGCATGTGATGAGGCTGAGATGGTGTGCGCATGTGATGAGGCTGAGGCAGTGTGCGCATGTGATGAGGCTGAGGCGGCGTGCGCATGTGATGAGGCTGAGGCGGCGTGCGCGTGTGATGAGGCTGAGACGGCGTGCGCGTGTGATTAGGCTGAGACGGCGTGTGCATGTGATGAGGCTGAGGCGGCGTGCGCATGTGATGAGACTGAGGCGGCGTGCGCATGTGATGAGACTGAGGCAGTATGCGCATGTGATGAGGCCGAATCGGCGTGCGCATGTGATGAGACTGAGGCAGTATGCGCATGTGATGAGGCCGAATCGGCGTGCGCATGTGATGAGGCTGAGGCGGCGTGCGCATGTGATGAGGCTGAGGCGGCGTGCGCATGTGATGAGGCTGAGGCGGCGTGCGCATGTGATGAGGCTGAGGCGGCGTGCGCATGTGATGAGGCTGAGGCGGCGTGCGCATGTGATGAGGCTGAGGCGGCGTGCGCATGTGATGAGGCTGAGGCGGCGTGCGCATGTGATGAGGCTGAGGCGGCGTGCGCATGTGATGAGGCTGAGGCGGCGTGCGCATGTGATGAGGCTGAGGCGGCGTGCGCATGTGATGAGGCTGAGGCGGCGTGCGCATGTGATGAGGCTGAGGCGGCGTGCGTATGTGATGAGGCTGAGGCGGCGTGCGCATGTGATGAGGCTGAGGCGGCGTGCGCATGTGATGAGGCTGAGGCGGCCTGCGCATGTGATGAGGCTGAGGCGGCGTGCGCATGTGATGAGGCTGAGGCGGCGTGCGCATGTGATGAGGCTGAGGCGGCGTGCGCATGTGATGAGGCGGAGGCGGCCTGCGCATGTGATGAGGCTGAGGCGGCCTGCGCATGTGATGAGGCTGAGGCGGCCTGCGCATGTGATGAGGCTGAGGCGGCCTGCGCATGTGATGAGGCTGAGGCGGCCTGCGCATGTGATGAGGCTGAGGCGGCCTGCGCATGTGATGAGGCTGAGGCAGTATGCATGCACAGGATTTCAGTGGAGGCTTTGGTCCAAGTGAAGGAGGTGTTATCAATCAGGGAAGCAAGGGTGGAGCAGGATATCCTCCTGACTGAGAGACAATGCTGCAGACTCTCCACAGTTCACAGAACATGTAATTTGCAAAATTTAAAGAAGGTTTTCTTGAAATTTAGTCCATGGATTTTAAAACAAAAGATATGAACCTTGTCATGACAAGAGATGGAGATGTGATAAAATGATACTCTCATTTTGGGCCTGACAGATTTTAAGGAGTCGTCTGTATTGTGCCTGGTGGTATGACTACCACCCGGTCTTGCTTATTTCTAAGCTGCTATGGCTCCTGTCCCTCTCCATTTTTCTCTCCTTCAGTATACCATCAATTATCTTTTCTCTTCATCCATAACTTTGTACGTTCAGCTCCTTTCTCAGTAGCTATAGTTGTCCGTATGATTGCCTATTTCCCCATCTCTCCTTCATTTCTGTGGAGTCAAGTAAAAATGTTTGTCAAAACTTCAAACATTTGACATCAATATTCACATCTATAATATAACGGTCGGAGCGTCACTCTGTCCAAAGCCTTTATAGACTGCGCAAGCGCGATGCACCTGCGCATCCGGGACCCCAAAGACAGAGTGACGCAGCCGGGGACCCGCACAACAACTTCCTTATCCTCCCCCAATATACCGGCCATGGGGGCTCCGTGCTCCCCTGCATACCCGCAACATACCGGTCATGGGGGCTCCTCACACCCCAGTATCCTTCCCAATATACCGGCCATGGGGGCTCCGTGCTCTGCAGCTCAGGTCAGGGTAGATGTAGATCCCAGCGAAGCTCCAGGACCTTCGATGATGTCACCACCATGTGACCAGTGACGAGTGTGGGCGGAGTGAGCCCTCCGTTGTGCTGGCTTCAAGGGTACTGTATCTAATATAGCCACACTCAGGCTGTAAGTATAGCCGCACTCAGGCAGTACAGGCAGGCACACTCAGTATAGCCACACTCAGTACAGCCGCACTCAGGCAGTATAGCCGCACTCAGTACAGCCGCACTCATGCAGTATAGCCGCACTCAGTACAGCCGCACTCAGGCAGTATAGCCACACTCAGTACAGCCACACTCAGGCAGTTTAGCCGCACTCAGTACAGCCGCACTCAGGCGGTACAGCCACAGTCAGTATAGCCGCATTCAGTACAGGCATGCTCAATATAGCTGCGCTCAGTAAAGCCGCACTCAGGCAGTACAGCCACACTTAGTATAGCCACACTCATTACATATGGTAAGGGGGCACCACGGACAATTAATACTGGACTGGGATCCAACCCTGACCTGAGTACACAAGCATATAAAGAAGAAAGAACAAGCACAGGCCATACACGGGGATCACCAGACAGCAAGGAAATGTGCAAAACACAGCTTTTATTTAAGGTATAACACAGGACAAAAAACATTAAACACATCTAAAAACCATAGAAAAACAGTAGCCTAAAATAAGGCATGTGCCTGTATACAAATACAGGGGGAACAAAAGGGTACGGAAGGATATGTATATTCCTCAGACTCGCTAGGGTACTCGCTTGTCTTTGTGCCTGTTATTTACATTGGGCTACTATGCCCGCTACATTCTGGGGGAACTTTGGTACGCAAATGGGGTGCTTTGGTATTTTGTTTTTTCTGAGCACCACACTATGTGCCTGTCTTGGTATTATCCAGGATTAGGACTTAGAGCTTGCCTTGTTACACACCACTGAGGATAGCATGTGTGTTTGGGTCCATGTGGTATGCCGCATTTATTTAAGGAGTGGGGGTATTTGGATATGTGTCTCATTATATCTGTACGCTATCATTTGTGATACCATATTTTTGGTTCCTAAGCAGTTCAGGTTTTACAACCGGTATTTTCCAGAGTGGTTTTCACCTATTTACCTCATGTCTCCTATGCTTTATATGTTATTCATTTGACTCATTTGTGTTCTTATGTATGATATGTGTATCAAGATATATGCTGTCCATATAGGAGTCTGAGGAATATACATATCCTTCCGTACCCTTTTGTTCCCCCTGTATTTGTATACAGGCACATGCCTTATTTTAGGCTACTGTTTTTCTATGGTTTTTAGATGTTTTTAATGTTTTTTGTCCTGTGTTATACCTTAAATAAAAGCTGTGTTTTGCACATTTCCTTGCTGTCTGGTGATCCCCGTGTATGGCCTGTGCTTGTTCTTTCTTCTTTATAGCCACACTCATGCAGTACAGCCGCGCTCAGTACAGCCGCACTCAGTATAGCCGCACTCTGGCAGTACAGCCAAGCTCAGTATAGCTGCACTCAGGCAGTACAGCCCCGTTCAGTATAGCCACACTCACTATAGTCGCACTCAGGTAGTACAGCCGCGCTCAGTATAGCCGCACTCAGACAGTACATTCAAGCTCAGTATAGCCGCACTCAGGCGGTACAGCCACACTCAGTATAGCCGCACTCAGTATAGCCACACTCGGGCAGTACAGCCGTTCTCAGTATAGCCGCACTCAGGCAGTACAGCCACACTTAGTATAGCCGCACTCATGCAGTACAGCCGCTTTCAGTATAGCTGCACTCAGGCAGTACGGCCACGCTCAGTGTAGCCACACTCAGGCAGTACAGCCGCACTCAGTATAGCCGCACTCTGGCAGTACAGCCAAGCTCAGCATAGCCGCACTCAGGCAGTACAGCCCCGTTCAGTATAGCCACGCTCAGTATAGTCGCACTCAGGTAGTACAGCCGCGCTCAGTGTAGCCACACTCAGGCAGTACATCCAAGCTCAGTATAGCAGCACTCAGGCAGTATAGCCGCACTCAGGCAGTACAGCCGTACTCAGTATAGCCACACTCAGGCAGTACAGCCGTTCTCAGTATAGCCGCACTCAGGCAGTACAGCCACACTTAGTATAGCCGCACTCATGCAGTACAGCCGTTCTCAGTATAGCCGCACTCAGGCAGTACAGCCGCACTCAGTATAGCCGCACTCAGGCAGTATAGCTGCACTCAGTATAGCCGCAGTCAGGCAGTACAGCCAAGCTCAGTATAGCCGCACTCAGACAGTACAGCCCCGTTCAGTATAGCCACGCTCAGTATAGTCGCACTCAGGTAGTACAGCCGTGCTCAGTATAGCCGCACTCAGGCAGTACAGCCGCGCTCAGTATAGCCGCACTCAGGCAGTACAGCCGGGCTCAGTATAGCTGCACTCAGGCAGTACAGTCGCGCTCAGTATAGCCGCACTCAGGCAGTACAGCCAAGCTCAGTATAGCCGCACTCAGGCAGTACAGGCACGCTCTGTTTAGCCGCACTCAGGCAGTGCAGCCATGCTCAGTACAGCCACACTCTGTACAGCCGCACTCTGTACAGCCACACTCTGTACAGCCACACTCTGTACAGCCACACTCTGTACAGCCACACTCTGTACAGCCACACTCTGTACAGCCACACTCTGTACAGCCGCACTCTGTACAGCCGCACTCTGTACAGCCGCACTCTGTACAGCCGCACTCTATATAGCCGCACTCTATATAGCCACACTCAGGCAGTACAGGCACACTCAGTACAGCCGCACTCAGGCAATACAGCCGCACTCAGGCAGTACAGGAACGCCCAGTATAGCCGCACTCAGGCAGTACAGCCGCACTCAGGCAGTACAGCCATGCTCAGTACAGCCGCACTCAGTATAGCCACACTCAGGCATTGCAGGCACGCTCATTATAGCCGCACTCAGGCAGCACAGCCACACTCAGGCAGTAGAGCAGGAGACAGAGAAATGGGAGCAGAACATGACAGAATGGGGGCGCAGGATGGGAGCAGCATATGACAGAATGGGGGTGCAGGATGGGTGCAGCACATGACAGAAAGGGGCGCAGGATGGGAGCAGCACATGACCGGATGGGGCGCAGGATGAGAGCAGCACATTACAGAATGGAGGCACTGGGTAGGAGCAGCACATGACAGGATGGGGTCCAGGATGGGACCACCACATGACAGGATGGGGGTGCTGGATGGGAGCAGGGCACCAGAAGAGTGTAGCACATGACAAGATGGAGGCACAGAAAGCAGGATGAGGGCACAGGATGGGGGCTGCACATGACAGGAAGGGGCGCATGATGGGAGCAGCACATACCAGGATGGAGACCATATACCAATATAAATGCTCGCCACCCGGGCGTAGAACGGGTTCAATAGCTAGTATAGTATACACCACTATGTAGTAATGAATGCAAAAATAAAAAAGGGGCGATGGGAAGAAATAAGCCGAAAAGGGTACAATAATGAATATTTATTACAATTATTTATATAGCATAATTAAATCCATGGAGCTCTACATGTGAAAAGGATTACAGGAGTAAAAATCACTGTCAGACTGGTACAAAGGGGTAGAAGTCTCTGCCCTCACGGGTTTACAACCTACAGGGTAATGGGAAAGGAAACGGTGAGTCGGGGGTAACCGCGGGATTATTGAAGGCTGTTGGCTTTCCTGAAGAGATGAGTTTTCAGGTAATCTGCAGCTTCTAAATGTGGTTGACAATCGGGCCGTGCTGAAGCTCTGTTTTCCAGTGATAGGAGTTTGGGTGATGATGTACTACAGAAGAGGAGAGAAAGACGTTTTGTGAGGACCAGAGATTGTGTGCGGGGAGGGATCAGGATATTAGATCAAAGATGCGGGAGACAGATGATGGATGCCTTGTATAAGTCATTATTAGTCTTTAAAACTGGATTTGTGGAGAATTAGAAGCCAGTGAAGAGATTGGTATATGAGAGAGGCAGAGGCGCAGTGAGGGGAGAATGAAGATCTGTGGTTAGTTCGCCAAGATTTTTGGAACAATCTCCTTGCTGAGTTTCTTCAAAACCTATGTGTTAGTGCTCATTAACTTGTCTGATACACAAAAACAAGATGCAAGATTTATCAGTTCGGTTGGCGTGTAAGTTTTTACCATCAACGTTTGGCCAGAGTTTTTAGTTTTTTTTTTTTTTCGTATTAAAAATGGAAATGGAAGTTACTCTTAATTATCTTTAGCCAGGTTTCTGATCTTGTGTGGACCACTTTATCCACAACCTGATGTGGGAAAAGCCTTGTGGTCTATGGTGGGTACTGGTTCCGTTTTCACAAATAGAACTCATTTTTAATATAGACCTTATCATATTTCTTCCACCCCTTCTAAGAGTCATGGTTGTTTATTTTGTTGTATCCCAACCTGTATTAGGCATAGAGCTCTAGAAAACCGAGTACTGGAAAACAGAAAAAAAAATAGAATGTGGGGAAATAGTGAAAAAATGTAATTCAGCCATTGTTTTGTGGGTTTCGTTTCTAAGGTATTCATTTTTCAATAAAAATGACTTGGCAATATGGTTTTGTAGGTAGTATTATTGTGGGGATATCATACTTGAGTACATTTTTTTTGTTTTGTTTTTAGTCTGTCACCATTTTTGAAGGATTATAACATTTTATCACTTTCAAATCGACTTAACTGTATGAAAGCTTGTTTTATGCATGACGAGCTTTAGATTCTATTGACATTCTTTAGGGGTAGATACATTTTTATTTAGTTTTTAACTCATTTCTTGCTGTTGGAGGTGCTGTGACTTAAAAAAAAAATACTTTTTTTATACAGTTTGTTATATAATTTTTATTAAATTTACATTTTGATTGCACTTCAACAGACTCATGTGGAATTATATACTTAACAAAAAAGTGTGAAACAACTGAAAATATGTCTTATATTCTAGGTTCTTCAAAGTAGCCACCTTTTTCTTTGATGACTGCTTTGCACACTCTCGGCATTCTCTTGATGAGTTTCAAGAGGTAGTCACCAGAAATGGTTTTCACATCACAGGTGTGCCCTGTCAGGTTTATTAAGTGGGATTTCTTGCCTTATAAATGGGGTTGGGACCATCGGTTGTTTGTGCAGAAATCTGATGGATACACAGCTGATAGTCCTACTGAATAGACTGTTGGAATTTGTATTATGGCAAAAAAAAGCAGCTAAGAAAAACGAGTGGCATCATTACTTTAGGAATTAAGGTCAGTCAGTCTGAAAAATTGGGAAAACTTTGAAAGTGTCCCAAAGTGCAGTTGCAAAATCCATCAAGCGCCGAGAATAAGCTGGATGTGAGGACTGCCCCAGGAAAGGAAGACCAAGAGTCACCTCTGCTTCTGAGGATAAGTTTATCCGAGTCACCAGCCTCAGAAATCGCAGGTTAACAGCAGCTCAGATTAGAGACCAGGTCAATACCACATAGAGTTCTAGCAGCAGACACATCTCCACAACAACTGTTAAGAGGAGACTGCGCAGCAGGCCTTCATGGTAAAATAGCTGCTATGAAACCATTGCTAAAGACAGGCTACAAGCAGAAGAGACTTGTTTGGGCTAAAGAACACAAGGAATGGACATTAGACCAGTGGAAATCTGTGCTTTGGTCTGATGAGTCCAAATTTGAGAACTTTGGTTCCAACCACTGTATCTTTGTGCGACGCAGAAAAGGTAAAAGGATGGACTCTACATGCCTGGTTCCCACCGTGAAGCATGGAGGAGGAGGTGTGATGGTGTGGGGGTGCTTTGATGGTGACACTGTTGGGGATTTATTCAAAATTGAAGGCATACTGAACCAGCATGGCTACCACAGCATCTTGCAGCGGCATGCTATTCCATCCGGTTTGTGTTTAGTTGGACCATCATTTATTTTTCAACAGGACAAGGACCCCAAACACACCTCCAGGCTGTGTAAGGGCTATTTGACCAAGGAGGAGAGTGATAGGGTACTACGCCAGAGGAACTGGCCTCCACAGTCACCAGACCTGAACCCAATCGAGATGGTTTGGGGTGAGCTGGACCACAGAGTGAAGGCAAAAGGGCCAACAAGTGCTAAGCATCTCTGGGAACTCCTTCAAGATTGTTGGAAGACCATTCCCGGTGACTACCTCTTGAAGCTCATCAAGAGAATCCCAAGAGTGTGCAAAGAAGCCATCAAAGCAGAAGGTGGCTACTTTGAAGGACCTAGAATATAAGACGTATTTTCAATTGTTTCACACTTTTTTGTTAAGTATATAATTCCACAAGGGTTAATTGATAGTTTTGATTCCTTCTGTGTGAATTTACAATTTTCACAGTCCTGAAAATACAGAAAAATTTGGTCAGTACTGTGTATGTATATATGTATATATATATATATATATATATATATATATATATATATATATATATATATATATATATATATATATATGTGTGTATATATATATATATATGTGTGTATATATATATGTGTATATATATATATATATATATATATATACGCTATTGAACCCGTTCTACTTATATTGGTATATGGTCTCCATCCTGGTATTTGGTGCTTCCATCCTGCGCCCTAATCTTGTCACATGCTGCTACCATCTTGCGTCCCCATCCTGTCATGTGCTGCTTCCATCCTGCACCCCCATTCTGTTGTGTGGTGCTCCCATCCTGCACTCCCATGCTGTCAAGTGCTGCTCCCATCCTGCGCCCCAAAGCTGTCATGTGCTGCTCCCATCCTGCACCCCCATGCTGTCATGTGCTGCTCCTATCCTGCACCCCCATGCTGTCATGTGCTGCTCCTATCCTGCGCCTCCATTCTGCCATGTGCTGCTCCCATCCTGCGCCTCCATTCTGCCATGTGCTGCTCCCATCCTGCGCCCCATTCTGCCATGTGCTGCTCTCATCCTGCGCCCCGTTCTGTCATGTGCTGCTCCCATCCTGCGCCCCTGTTCTGTCGTATGCTCCTCCCATCCTGTGCCCCCGTTCTGTCATGTGCTCCCATCCTGCACCCCCATTCTGTAATGTGCTGCTCCCATCATATGCCCTGTACGCTGCTCCATAAAAGTTGATGGCCCCCATAAGATGCTCCATAGTATATGCCCTGTATGCTGCTCCATAAAGGTTGATAGCCCCCATAAGATGCTCCATAGTATATTCCCCGTATGCTGCTCCATAAAGGTTGATAGCCCCCATAAGATGCTCCATAGTATATGCCCTGTATGCTGCTCCATAAAGGTTGATAGCCCCCATAAGATGCTCCATAGTATATTCCCCGTATGCTGCTCCATAAAGGTTGATGGCCCCCATAAGATTTTCCTTAGGATTAAATGCCCCGTATGCTGCTGCTGCAATAAAAAAAAAAAAAAAAAAAAAAGCAAGTGTCGGGGACACCAGTGCGCTATGGGGGTCAGGTGCCGGTATTGCCGCTGGCTCAGGCCCCCGACACTTGCTATATTCACCCGTCCCCCGCTCCGCCGCAGCGCGCCGCTCCTTCTTCTGGGTGCTGTGGCTGTGACTGTTCAGTCACAGGGCGGCGCCGGCGCGCACTAATCGTGTCATCGCGCCCCCTCTGACCTGAACGTCACCGGCAGAGAATGCGGGAGACAGCGGCGTGCAGCGGTGGAACGGGGTACAGGTGAATGTAGCATACTCACCCTCCTGGCACGTCCCTGTTTCTCCATCAGAGATCGCGGTATGCATTCAGTGCTTACACATACCGCGATCTCGTCTTGGCTGCGTCACTCTATGGGGTCCAGACTGCGCAGGCGATTGCACTTGCGCAGTCTATAAAGTGGTGGGGCAGAGTGACGCTCCCAGCATTATGTATGTGTGTATATATAGATAGATTTTTTTTTCGTAGGCACTGTGACTGAAAAATCTCAACTTTTGTAATTCAATGTAATTTTTTTATTTTTCACTGCATTAGTTAAAACTTGGTCAAACAATCGCTGGCATGGAGATACTATATATGCTTACCTTTATTTTTATTTTTTTAGCAGTGGAACTTAGGTCATTAAAATTTATGCATGATATTTCTATAGCCTTTATTCATTTTTTTTTCTATAAAGGAACTTTCAACAGAATCCCACAATGTCTGTCTGCTATTTCATCCTTCTTCTCCGCTAGATTTCTAAAACTTTGTATGGACAGAACAGAATTCATTATCTTTCCCCCATCTCACTTGACTCCCCCAACAGACATATTCATTAAAGTAAATGGCTGCCCACTCTCCCCAGTCCCACAAGCTCACTGCCTTGGGGTAATCCTTGACACTGATCTCTCTTTCAAACCACATATCCAAGTCCTTTCCACTTCCTGCCGACTTCAACTCAAAAATATTTCACGGATCCGTACATTCTGTATAAATATAAATAAGCGGTGCACTTCTGCATGAATCATGAAAATGGGGTGCAAAACCTGGCCAGTAGAATGAAGTACATGACACAAAAGAAGAAAAAAATCCCCATAATCCTGTAGAATGTAAGCCCGCAATGGCAGGGTCCTCGCCCCTCTGTATCAGTCCGTCATTGTTAGTTTGTTTACTGTATGTGATATCTGTAACTTGTATGTAACCCCTTCTCATGTACAGCACCATGGTATCAATGGTGCTATATAAATAAATAATAATAATAATAATTAAAAAAAAAGAAAGAAAAAAGACTAGACCAATAACAGTATGCACACCCATGAAATATACAAGATATCAAAAACTTTTATTACACCTCAAAAGGACAAGTACATAGTAAAACCATTTAAAAAGGTGTGGATACAGAACCATAGACCGCCACCCCTGAATACATGTTACACGAATTGACAACACACATGAATAAAGTGCTTAACGTTGACTATACAATGTCTCCTGTTAGTACAGATGATTTCTCAAACCAAAAAATAGCACATATAACCATTAATGATCGTACACTGACCGACAATCAATTTGCTGAGATTCTCTATACAAAGCATGAAAATATTAAGTGTTATGTGAGCATGCTCACTATCCTGTTCTATATAGAAAAAATAGCATAAAGTATTAAATGGGCATGCTCATTACCCAAGATAGTGATAACGTAAGATGAAACTATCTAAGTATGTTCTTTGGCTGAGTGCCCGAAACCTTAACTAGGCATATACTAATTACCCCCTATAACTTAGAATAAACAGAGAGAAGTTTAAGGGTACCGTTACACTATACGATTTACCAACGATCACGACCAGCGATACGTTGGTAAGTCGTTGTGTGGTCGCTGGAGAGCTGTCATACAGACAGCTCTCCAGCGACCAACGATGCCGAGGTCCCTGGGTAACCAGGGTAAACATCGGGTTACTAAGCGCAGGGCCGCGCTTAGTAACCCGATGTTTACCCTGGTTACAAGCGAACGCATCGCTGGATCGGTGTCACACACCGATCCAGCGATGACAGCGGGAGATCCAGCGACGAAAGAAAGTTCCAAAAGATCTGCTACGACGTACGATTCTCAGCAGGGTCCCTGATCGCTGCTGCGTGTCAGACACAGCGATATCGTATGGATATCGTTGGAACGTCACGGATCGTATCGTCGTAGCGACAAAAGTGCCACTGTGAGACGGTACCCTAACGCAAGTCTGGCACAATAGCCTCCATATAATTAGGTGAGAAGGAGATAAAAGGAAAAAGAATGTGCCAAAAAATGCAGCACCAATGCTTAGTAATGGTATACCATAAAGAAGGATGCCTGAAAAAGACAGGAGACCGGCTCAGGGGTGAGGCAAGAGCCCCACACGTATTGCTGTAAGCACAGCTTCGTCAGGGAAAGTAAAGGTAGTACATATATATACAAGTGTTAATCATAGATAAGATATGAACCGGTGTGTAGTTCTGGGGTGACGCGCCAGTGGAAGCCGCCGCATGGAGCGCACCGGATGTGGCTATAGCCGGAAGTGTATGCCGTCATCATGGTGCTATTGCACATGCAGGACGGCAACACTAGGGGGAGAAGTTCACGCATGCGCAGAATCGATATGGCTAGACAAGCGGTATATATGCAATTTGTCCAAGAAGAAGACCTGAGTATAGGTCAGCACATGCAGATATGTAACTTATATACACATAGGAAAGAAAATATGCGGCACTCACCCCAATTCAGCAGTGGAAAGCGTGAATTTTAATGGAAAACATAAACAGATAAAAATCCGTTACAACATCAGGTAAGCAGGAGGGTGCGGTGTTGGAGCTTGGACGATGGCCGTTTCGCACAGCAGGTGCTTCGACGGGTCCAGGTACAAACAAATAAATATTTGAAGAGTGTATTGAGGAGCAAAGCCAATGGGAGCATATACAGAGAGGGATGACCAATAGGGAAATGAATCACAAGAGGGGCAGCCATCATAGCGTACCCAAATGTACCCCTATAGAACAAGCTGATCAGGGTGTAATTCTGGGTTAAACAAGAACTCCTAAGACCCCAAAGGTGTCAAATAGACCAAAATGAAATACTTCACCACACAGTAGCGGAAAAAATTGGCGATGCTAACAACTGAATACCCAAGGAAAAACATATTAAGGTCTTAATAGCAATATGTCCAGATAAATCATCCGGTCAATAATTAGTAATTGCCCAGAAAATATATACACAATCATGTATAAAGGTAGACTGAACTGTGATGGAGCACTCATTAAACAAATACCCGTCCCTATATATGGCCATGGATGATCAAACCCTAATCCAAGTACACAGCCCACTAAATAGCTCATAACAAGGAATACAGTCATTGGTATATATCCACATATTTTGTTGGTAGCGGGATACATGAATGTCCTGGTACCTAGTCGGTAAAAAGCGCACGCCAAATCCTATAACTGAGTACATATGTAGAAGCAAAATGATGTTGTACTTCACGATTGCCAAGTCCATAGCTGTTCCAAGTCCAGATGAATCCCCGATAATATATATCGCGTTGTTATAAATATCGCTGGTATCCACAAACCGGAGGGACATTATTGCGATCTTCATGGTAATATAAACACACTGCTCCTTATGGCAAAGCCATGCTTCTCCAAGTTCGCCAAAAATACAGAACCATCAACCCAAGCCTGTCTGTTCTCCAACCAGGTATCCAAATAGTGCGTCCAATCCCGGATTAGAGAAGCCACCCAATGCAATAAACCAGATGGCACTCTAGGGAAACAGAACACAAATGTATATAAAAAAATTTTTTTATATAAAAAGATGGATATAGAGACTGTGGTTGTAAAGGAATCGGGGAAGAAAAGGGGAGACAGCGAGATAAGCTTTATGCAATCAAAGTCCAGACAAGGTCCGCTATGTATACCTCAACCCAGGAACCCCGTAAATAGTAGTTCTTCGTTCAATCCCTGAGGGGTTACAGACCGAAGATTTAAGATCCATCTGGATTCTGTTCGAAGAAGCTGAATGTGTGGGTTGCTGCCCCTCCCTCCATAAGGTATTTTCTGCAGACCCACAACTTTGGTATTAGTAGTAGATCCCCCGTGTGCTGCCAAAAAATGTGCAGCCACCGGGGTGAGGGGCTTACCCTTGCGTTGATCAGCGGCCGCCAGGTGAATGGTGGACATGTGCTTCTGAATTCTCTTCCTTAACTCCTGGGAAGTTTGTCCAACATACGGTTTACCACACGGACAGATAACATATATGACATCCCTCGTCTTGCAGTTGATATAATGTTTGAGCCGATGAATGGATAGATCTACTGGATTAGAAAAGACATTCCTACCATGGGTACCATGAAGGGACATACATTACAATTCCCGCAGGGAAAAGACCCCTTAAGATTGATACCTCTATTGAGTCTAACTGTGGGTCTTGAGAAATGACTATTCGTTAAAAGGTCTCGTTGCAAGCAGTGGTCTATCACTTGTTACTTCTGCTGTCTGGGAATCGGTTCTAAGGATAGACCAGTGTCTATTGATAATAGTTTTTACCTGGTGCCAGCTGCTGTTATTGTCCGTGACAAATCTGGTGACTTTATCCGAATCGTGTGGTCTAGAGGTCAGCAATGATGCTTGGTCCTCTCTTTGTGCTCTCTGCAATGCTGATGAAACAACTCGTTTGGGATAACCTCTATGTCTGAAACGATTTGTAAGTTCATGAGCCTACGATAGAAAATCGACATCGTACGTACAGTTGCGCCTTACTCGCAAGAACTGACTGATAGGAACACCCACCTTGGTATGAGTAGGATGAAAGCTACTATACTCAAGTAAAGAGTTGGTAGCTGTGGGCTTGCGGAAAAGGTCCGTGACCAATTGATGACCTGCTACCGTGATTTTCAAATCGAGGTAAGTAACGGAAGTAGTTGACATAAAGTGTGTGAGCAAGATGTTATAGGTGTTGGAGTTCAAATCTTGCAAGAATTGTACACACTCAGTTTCGGTGCCCAGCCATAGAAAAAATACATCGTCGATGTATCGATGCCAATGGCACACCTTCTCTCAGAACGTTGCTGACGGGTATACCACGGTCTCCTCCCACCAGCCTAAGAAGATGTTGGCATAGGCTGGCACGCATTTAGCCCCCATGGCCACGCCAGACACCTGGAGGTAGAAGGTCCTGTCGAATAGAAAAAAGTTATGATAAAGGACGAACTTAAGCAGCTCCAACAAAAACTTGTGGTGTCTGGAATCCTCATGCTGTCTCAAATTTAGAAAAAAAGGAAAGAGCATTGATGCCATCCTCATGGCTGATGATGGAATATAGCGATTCCACATCGCATGTGACAAGATGGAATTCGGCAGGTAGATTAATATCTCGAACAATCTCGATGAAATGAGCAGAGTCCCTCACATACGAGGGTAGTGTTGTGGCAACAGGCTGCAAGAAAAAAATCAGTGTATTGGTAGGCTTTTTCACATAAACTGCCAATACTCGAAACAATTGGGCGACCAGGGGGCTGTTTGTCGTCCTTATGAATTTTTGGCAGCATGTAGAATGTTGCAGTAATGGGATCGTCCACCCACATGTAGCGTTTTTCGTTGGGGGTAATGATGCCAAGTTGATTGGCCCTGCACAATAGGGTCTGTAGTTTAGACACAAATACTTGTGTGGGGTCCGATGGTAACTTACTGTAGAACCGCCTATTGTTAAGTTGCCTAATAGCCTCCTCCTGGTACATGTGAGTGGGCCAAAGGACGACGTTGTCCCCCTTGTCTGCTTCCTTAATAATAAAGGCCCCATTGTTTATTAGCTCAAAAATGGCCCGATTTTTCCACAGCAGATAGATTTGGAGATGTATTGACCTTAGGGACCATGGCCACTATATCCCTCTTCACCAGTTCGTAAAAAATCTTGACAGCAGGGACCAGCGTGAAAGAGGGTACCCTAGAAGATTTTTTCCTGTGCGGAAATCTGCTGTTCGGGGTCGCTGTTTGGTTCTCCTCAAGTAAGTCCACCAAGTCCTGAAAAACCTGGCGTTCATCCTGGGGAATGCTCTGTACAATGTCCGGAATCTTATACATAACTTGGAAAACGATATTCCTGCAAAAGAGGTACAAGTCTTTAATGAGTGTGAATTTATCTAATGTATGTGTAGGTACAAATGTCAAACTCCTACGAAGGACCGAAAGTTCCACTTCTGTTAAAGAATAACTCGACAGATTTATGACCTGTAGAGTATCATTCGATACCACTGAATCCGATGCTGGAATATCCTGAACGCTCATATCCTCTATTTGCGTCTTGTGGGATATTTGTGTCGATATGGTGATGTCTTCCCTCGGTATTGTGGCAGACGTTTTCTTACCGATCTTCTTTCGTCTGCCACGTCTGGTCCGTGATCGAGTTCGTTCCCCGTTGAAGATAAAAAATCACTGGAGCTTGCTCCTCTGAGTGAAGGCTCGGTATTTGCGGGGAGAGTAGTGCTTCTATTGTTATAAGAGGTACCAGCTCTAGTGTTACCCCTATGCTTCCATCTATAGACTTGTTGCTGCTCATGGTCCATTTTATCCCTCTGAAACTTTTTTCGTTTACCTGCAATTATCTCTGTCTCATACTTGTCTAACGTATCCTTAAGCTTGACTTTGAAAATCCCTTCCTGCGCCTCCTAAAATGTGTTTAATTTGCTTTTTAGCTCTTTGATACATATTTTAGTGGCAGAAAACAGCTCCCTATCATGTTCAATTAATAAAGTAATAAGTATATTGGAGCAACGTGTGAGACCCTGCTCCCAGACCTGTTGGAATGAGGTGGATGGCTCCCAAGCTGGAAAAATGGAAATGCGGAGCCCTCTGGGCACAAAGCCAGCCTTAGAGTATTCCTCAAGGCTTCTCATATTCCACCAAAGTTTGATGCCAGATCTATGGGCCCTAGTAAGTTCTGTACACAATGCCGAAAAGTCTGAATCCGGAACGGATTCTACTGTATAAAACAAACTCGAAGGCTGTGCCAACCATGCAGCCTCTCTGGTGTCCCAATCCATAGCCACACACCAGACTAGAAAATAAATATAAATCAATGTTACTTACTACAATAAGTCAGCAGAGTATGCCACAATATGCATGTGCGACCACTAGAAAACTACCCCTGAAACAGGGCAAGACACAAACTGTATAAATATAAATAAGCGGTGCACTTCTGCGTGAATCATGAAAATGACTAGACCGTTATTGGTCTAGTCTTTTTTCTTCTTTTGTGTCATGGATCCGTACATTCCTCAACCAAGAATCTGCAAAAACCCTAGTCCATGCCCTCATCATCTCCCGCCTTGACTACTGCAACCTCCTGCTCTGTGGCATCCCCTCTTACACTCTTGCACCCCTCCAATCTGCTGACCGGCTAATCCACCTGTCCCCCCGCTATTCCCCTCTGTCAATCCCTGCACTGGCTCACCATTACCCAAAGACTCCAGTTCAAAACCCTAACCATGGCATACAAAGTCATCCACAACATTTCTCCTCCATACATCTGTGACCTCATCTCCCTGTACTTACCTGCACGTAACCACGGATCCTCACAAGATCTTCTATTTTCCCCTCTTTTCTTCTCTTCCCACAATCGCATACAAGATTTCTCCCGCACATCCCCCATACTCTGGAACTCTCCGCCCCAACATATCAGACTCTTGCCTACTGTGGAAACCTTCAAAAAGAACCTGAAAACCTACCTCTTTCGACAAGCCTACGACCTGCCGTAACCACCGATAGACCAAACGGCTGCACGACCAGCTCTACCCTCGCCTACTGTATTCTCACCCATCCCTTGTAGATTGTGAGCCCTTGCGGGCAGAGTCCTCTCTCATGTACCAGTCGTGACTTGTATTGATTAAGATTATTGTACTTGTTTTTTATTATGTATACCCCTTGTCACATGTAAAGCGCTATGGGATAAATGGCGCTATAATAATAATAATAATAATAATAATAACCTGTGATCATTTGATCATTCTTTCCGTATAATATATTATCACTACATTGCAGTATATAGTCAGATTGTCTCCTGATAAGAAGGCCAGCCACTGCTTGGGCTTTATGGGAGGCCTAAGATGGCAGCCATGAGGGCCTTCAGCAGTCCCCAAACTGCCATGACAGCCCATTGGCACCACAGGATTGCTTTGGGTGAGCGCCAATGGGGGCTGGTACAGGTGCACAGCAGCAATAACACCATTTACAAGCCACTGACAGTAATTGACAGCGGCATAAAAATGGTTAAATAGCAGCACTTTGAGCATGCTCCAGTCTATGCTCTTAGAGGATGCTGCTGCTCCATACATCGTCACACGTTGGGTAGGGGTTATTCTAAAAGCTAAATGTTTGGACTCCATTTGATCCCCTCCTGGCAGTGCCCATCATCTTTTTGGTAGGCCGTTTCAGTAATGGGAGTTACAGAAAACGGTAAATCTCAATGTCTTGTACGCTCTTTGTTTTGTCCCTGGTCTGCCACAGTAATGTGTAATACAGACTAGCGGGAAGCAACCATTAAACAGGTTTTCCACTACTAGGACAACCCCATGTTAAACTACTGTAAATGATGTGGCCCTGATAAAATAATAAAGCCTACACGCCCTTCCGTGGCGGCACTTGTTCTCCCCAGGGCTGTGATGCGGTGGAATGACATGTGATGTCTGGCATCCAATCAGCTCTGGCGTCATTATCTCAGCCTTTTGGACAAACTGAACATGAAGTGGAAGTCCGGGCTGCAGCTGATTCATGGCTTCCTCTTCATGTTCAGTTTTTCTGAAGGCGGAGACGGTGACTCCAGCGCAGATTTGGCCCCAATGTTGCGTATCTCAACACCGCATGACAGCGTTGGGGAGAGTGAGTGTCTGCACAGCAGGTCGGTATAGGCTTTATTATTTTATCAGGGCCAAACATTTAGTTTAAGAAGGGATTGTCCTAGTAGTGGAAACCCCTTTAAGTAGCTAAAACAACTTGCCTTAAGATGTCTATACACAGCAATGTCCCACTCAGTGACTGTGATGGTTCCTTGCTTGGTACACTGCTCCTTTTACGTGGAGTTTGCCACAGCTCTAGCTGATATACTTCTTATTTTCTTCTGTTTTTCTGCTTAGGTCTCATGAGATGGCCACAGATGACCAGTCCTCTCCTACACTGGAATCTGCTGGCGAGCTGCCCAGGTCTCCAAGCAGTCCATCCCATCTTACTCATTTTAAACCTTTGACTCCGGATCAAGAGGATCCACCATTTAAGTCTGCTTACAGCTCATTTGTGAATCTTTTCCGTTTTAACAAAGGTAACGTTTTTGTTTTCTGTGTTTCGGGGTGCTGCCCCTCGTCAGTGCAAAGTGTGAGATCTGGTGTGGTTCGGTGAGATGCGTCTGACGGAGATCCAAGGAGTAACATTTCTCCTTATGGAGAGTAATGCTCATGTAGGAAATGTGCAAAGTGTCTCTTCAGAGAGGAAGAGGACTAGAACTCTAGTGCCACCTATAGAAAGTAGCAATCCTGCAAAGTCACTGCAAATTGAGATTTTGGTTTTGGCTTTTATCCTAAGTCATGTGACAAGGCTCGTCAGAGAGTCGATATTGACTTTTAGGATTGCTACTTAATATAGGTGGCACTCTCCTCACCCCAGCATGTTAGGCTTGACATGTCACTCTAAGCAAGGAGAAACGTTACCCCTTGGATCTAGGTTTCTGAGAGAAATATATAATTTTAGAAAATAGTTTGGTGTGGGGTCAGAAAAATGAGAACTCTATATTAAAATGTTATGGACTGGCTGATAGTCATAAGATATTCTGCCAATTTGACTCATGTGGAATGAGCTTTTCCATGAGGTTATTTATTTTCTATATACAGCCATCATATTCCACAGCATTTTACATACATTATCATTGCTGTCCTCATTGGGGTGCACATCTAAATTCCCCATCAGTATGTCTTTGGAGTATTGGCGGAACCCACCAAACGTGGGGAGAACATACCATAGATACTCCTTGCATATGTTGTCCTTGGGATTTGCACCCAGGATCCCAGCACGGCAAACCAACAGTATTAACCACTAAGCCACTGTGCTGCACTGAGGTTGAGGTCATTTTCTCCACTCACATCTTTGATTTAGGAGACACTAGTTTTATTTACTGACATCTAGGATGTTTAACTATGGCAAATTATTTGTTGTAAATGTAAAATATAAATGACTACAAAAGCTAAAGTTGTGCCTCTGTTTTGGGTGCTGTGAAATTTATAGGGGTTACCCTGCCATGCTTTTGTTTAAATGGCTAAGAATGATGTAAAGTAAACCTCGCTGATCCCCACCCCCCACCCAAGTACTCCTCGCTCAGCACTGCCTTCATGCTGCTCTTCTGGGCACTGTGGCAGCGGTTGGCTGCATCAGTCACATATCCATATGGCAGAAGGATTCACTTCATGAAAGGGGTTTTATAAGATTCTTTGCTCACTTAATACACCAGCAACAGGCAAAAATAAAACTACCCTTCTACGTATATTTTCCTGCTAATCTGTGGAGTTCTCCCACCAAAGCTCGCTGGTTCTTTTTCCAGCAGAGTGGTGTAAAATCCATTGTCACAGTGTCGTGTGACTTTGGCGGGCAGTCTGACTTTTTCTTTACTATGAACATGCGGGGGACTGACTAATACTAGTGTTATGCTTTTGTTTCAGATGAGGTCAGAACGGTGTCTGCTGCAGACCGGTCAGAACCTGGGTCTAGTGACCATGCGGTAAGAAACACCTGGTCCAGTCCGCACCACTCCCCAACATCACAGCCCATTAAATTCCCAGTGCAATACAAGAAGCAGCTGCTTGGAGAGAGACGGTCCTCCACCAGCTCAGGTTTGTGCCTTCACACATACTGACCGTTTAGTTTTCCGTGACCACTTTTCATTGCTGTACCTTATGAATTATAATTCCCCTGCATGGGCAAGCTCTATGGAGAAGGGTTTTATACAATTCAAGATTGGTTTATTTCTTTAAACTGAATTCATAACTGATCAACTATTCTGCTGAGATGATTTTGGTGTCCATGGATGTGGAATGTGTATGATATGCCCAGAAGTATATGCAGTCCTCATCATCTGCACTCTCGTGACTGATCGATAAAGGGACTTCTCATGATTTTACAAAATCTGCCAAAAGGTACAGAATTGTATAATAAGAATAAGCATTAGTTTCAGCTAAATTTCATGCTCCAGCCAGTATCAAAACTCAGAGTCTTTCCTGTCCCTATCAGGGATGGACACAGAAGAGATGTACCCGATATCTTCCAGTGAGCTAGGGCTCCTGATGCCGGACACAGGAGGATCGGGATGGGGTCCTCATCATTTCTCCCCTTCCTCCTGTAGGAGGTCCAGAGGCCGACACCCCGCCGAACAAGGGGTCCCTCAGCCTGTCCAATTGAGCAGTGGCTCCTGGAGTGAGCCGCTTCCCCTCCAGGGGGGCTTTCGGCTCACGATGCCCATCCCTGCCCATGGCTCCGATAAGAGCTGAAGATTCAAGGAGGACTTCTGGTTACAGAGGGGTGACGTGCAGGCCTCTAGTACCCTGGAACGCACTTCCAGGAGATTTGAAAAAAGGCACCAAATCCTAATTTAAAGGGGAACTGCCTTTTGACATACTCAGATGGAAGACAGGTGAGGCAATACTATTTAAAGTATGGTCCAGGGGCACCTGAGCTTCTAGTGTATCTAGTCAGCCAGTTATGGAAGTTCAAACCACTAGCCGGTCTGATACCCGTGCTGAAACTCTGGTACAAGTGAGTTTTCTGGGAGTTTGGTCTCACACTGTCACACTGTCTGTCATCTATGGTATAATTTATAGTACGATCCTTTTTTCCTTTTATAGAACAAGGAATCCCCTAAAATAGAGGTCGGGAATAGTGATGAGCGAATATACTCGTTATTCGAGATTTCTCGAGCATGCTTGGGTGTCCTCCAAGTATTTTTTTAGTGCTCGGAGATTTAGTTTTCATTGCCACAGCTGAATGATTTACATCTGTTAGCCAGCATATGTACATGTGGGGGTTGCCTGGTTGCTAGGGAATCCCCACATGTAATCAAGCAGGCTAAGAGATGTAAATCATTCAGCTGAGGTGAGGAAAACTAAATCTCTGAGCACTGAAAAATACTCGGAGGGCACCCGAGCGTGCTCAAGAAATCTCGAGTAACGAGTATATTCGCTCATCACTATTCCCGGCTCGGGAAACCTCAAGTAACGAGTATATTCGCTCATCACTATTGGGGAATCTTTTTTTCTACCAAGGGCCACTTAAATATTTATACCATCCTTCGGGAGCCATACAAACTCCACCCACAAAGTACAGCCTGACTCTGGCACTTGTGTCAGGAAGTAATCTTTCATTGCATGCCCTTCAGTTTTCAGTAGTGAACACTGTGTGTGTGTGTGTGTGTGTGTGTGTGTGCGCTAACAGAGCAAGAAGAAATTAATGAGCTGGTGCCAATCAAAATCCAGTTTCCTGCCCAAGAATGCGGTCCCTGAGAATCTGCCCGGAAGCCTGATAAAAGGTCATCGAGGGCCATAAATGGTCTGATTGCCTGAGGCTCCCCACCCCTGCCCTAAAAGGTCCATGACACCATCCGCACCTAAAAAGAAAGGGAAGAGATGTGTGTGAAGACACGGTGGGTTGGTGGGCACCCAGATCTGCTAGCCGGAACCGCATGGACCAGGGATCGTCCCACTGAATACCCGCTCTCCCTTTAGCGTGGGCATAGCGCTACGTACACAACACAGGGTGAGGGTAAAGCAGTGTGCCAATGCTTTATTGAACTACAAAACAGACAGATAACACATAGAACGTCATAGCACAAGACTCAAAGATTGTGCACATTACAGTCTCGCCCTTAAGCTGACTCACAGGCAGCTGTTACTTCAGAGCTCCCAGACTCCCAATCCTGGCTTTCTCCAAATGTATCCATGGTTCAGCAATGTTCAGTGGAGTAGATATGTATTCTCCCAAACGGGGCCGAGGTGTCCCATGTTGTTTCCTGTAGAATGATAGATCCGTATCCCTCATGATAGTGCCATGATGTATTGGCAGCAGTCCTGTAAGGGTCCCCTGGATGTTTGGATGTCTTAGCAGAATCTCAGGTTCTCTCTCAGTCTCTCTGTCTGTCATAGAGGCATATCACCTCTTTTTATGTTTAAACAAGTATTCTTCAGTCCAGCATCACAGATAAGGGGAAGAATGGTGATGACCAAGTCGCCTTGTTTGACTATGTAATCTATTTGCATAGATTTTCCTCCTCTGTTTTAAAAATCAACAAACTATCTGGGCTAGTCAACGTATAATTAGCATATCTCTACACATCACTAATCATCAAGGATAAGAGCACAATATGTTACATCAACTTAAAAGTCAATATTCCAGGATTGCACAAACTAAAGTCTGTTTTCTTGACTAACCAGAAATAAACGCATAAATTCAAAAGCCAATATATAGATAACAGTCTATTATTCCTGGCTTGATTTAAATAGGTGTCTGGTTAAATAAGATACAATGCTGTGTCTCCACAATATGCCATGTGTAAGTGTCTCCACAATATGCCATGTGTAATACTAAACTGCCGGACACATATGGGAAACAGTTCTGCCCTGAGTGTATTGCCAAGGTGGTTAAAGATGAACACCCCTCCTTTATGACCGATATAAGGACCAATGATAAGAGAGGAAGTTCAGAATTCCGTCAGGGAGATAGTTACCCTGCAATCCTCCCATATGGCACCCAGTCAAAATAAACCATGATGGGAAATGGAATCTAATTCAGCGGGGGAGGAGTTATCAAACTACTTTGAACCTGAACAAGAGGAAAGGGAAGAATTTGTTGTAATCTCCCCAGAAGAAAATAAGTACCTTTTCTCTTGAGAACATACTGACACACTATTATTAACCGTCAGAAATACTATGAAGGTGGAGGATACCCACCAGCCCCACTCCTCAATACAAGATGAAATGTTCGGAGATTTAAGGAGCCATATGAACAAAGTGTCAGTAAACATATTAAAGCCATGATCCTGGAGGAGTGGGAAGACGTGGAAAAGATTGACAATCCTAAGAAGTTTCAGATCAGATCTACCTTTTGAGTCGGAGGACATAAAATTATCGGAAGAAATCCCTAAAGAAGATATCTCTACACTGTGTGCAGCATTATTAGGCAAGTTGTATTTTGATCACATGATGCTTTTTATATATGTTGTCCTACTCCAAGCTGTTCAGGCTTGAGAGCCAACTACCAATTAAGTAAATCAGGTGATGTGCATCTCTCTAATGAGGAGGGGTGTTGTCTAATGACATCAAAACCCTTTATAAGGTGTGCTTAATTATTAGGCAACTTCCTTTCCTTTGGCAAAATGGTCAGAAGAGAGATTTGACGGGCTCTGGAAAATCCAAAATTGTGAGATGTCTTGCAGAGGGATGCAGCAGTCTTGAAATTGCCAAACTTTTGAAGCGTGATCACCGAACAATCAAGCGTTTCATGGCAAATAGCCAACAGGGTTGCAAGAAGCGTGTTGGGCAAAAAAAGCGCAGAATAACTGCCCATGAATTGAGGAAAATCAAGCGTGAAGATGCCATTTGCCACCAGTTTTACCATATTTCAGAGCTGCAACGTTACTGGTGTAAAAAAAGCACAAGGTGTGCAATACTCAGGGACATGGCCAAGGTAAGGAAGGCTGAAAAACGACCACCTTTGAACAAGAAACATAAGATAAAACGTCAAGACTGGGCCAAGAAATATCTTAAGACCGACTTTTCAAAGGTTTTATAGACTGATGCAATGAGAGTGACTCTTGATGGGCCAAAGGCTGGATCAGTAAAGGGCAGAGAGCTCCACTCCGACTCAGACGCCAGCAAGGTGGAGGTGGGGTATTGATATGGGCTGGTATCATCAAAGATGTACTTGTGGGACCTTTTCGGGTTGAGGATGAAGTGAAGCTCAACTCCCAGACCTACTGCCAGTTTCCGGAAGACAGCTTCTTCAAGCAGTGGTACAGGAAGAAGTCGGTATCGTTCAAGAAAAACATGATTTTCATGCATGAAAATGCTCCATCACATGCCTCTAACTACTCACCAACGTGGCTGGCCGGTAAAGGTCTCAAAGAAGAAAAATAATGACATGGCCCCCTCGTTCACCTGATCTGAACCCCATAGAGAACCTGTGGTCCCTCATAAGATGTGAGATCTACAGGGAGGGAAAACAGTCCACCTCTCGGAACAGTGTCTGGGAGGCTGTGGTGGCTGCTGCACACAATGTTGATCGTAAACAGATCAAGCAACTGACAGAATCTATGGATGGAAGGCTGTTGAGTGTCATCATAAAGAAAGGTGGCTATATTGGTCACTAATTTTTTGGGGTTTTGTTTTTGCATGTCAGAAAAGTTTATTTCTAAATTTTGTGCAGTTATATTGGTTTACCTGGTGACAATAAACAAGTGAGATGGGAATATATTTGTTTTTTATTAAGCTGCCCAATAATTCTGCACAGTATTAGTTACCTGCACAAACATAGGAGGATATCTGTTTAAGATAGCCAAATCTAAAAAAAAAACCACTCCAACTTCCAAAAATATTAACCCCTTTATCCCCAAGGGTGGTTTGCACGTTAATGACTGGGCCAATTTTTACAATTCTGATCACTGTTATAACTCTGGAACGCTTCAACAGATCCTGATGATTCTGACAATGTTTTCTCATGACATATTGTACTGCTTAATAGTGGTAAAATTTCTTTGATATTACCTGCGTTTATTTGTGAAAAAATGGAAATTTGGTGAAAATTTTTAATATTTTGCAATTTTCCAACTTTGAATTTTTATGCCCTTAAATCACAGAGCTACAGTCATGGCCAAAAGTATTGACACCCCTGCATTTCTGTCAGATAATACTCATTTTCTTCCTGAAAATGATTGCAAACACTAATTCTTTGTTATTATTATCTTCATTTATTTTGTCTTAAATGAAAAAAACACAAAAAGAATTGTCCTAAAGCCAAATTGGATATAATTCCACACCAAACATAAAAAAGGGGGTGGACAAAAGTATTGGCACTGTTCGAAAAATCATGTGATGCTTCTCTAATTTGTGTAATTAACAGCACCTGTAACTAACCTGTGGCACCTAACAGGTGTTGGCAATAACTACGGTAAATCACACTTGCAGCCAGTTGACATGGATTAAAGTTGACTCAACCTCTGTCCTGTGTCCTTGTGCGTACCACATTGAGCATGGAGAAATGAAAGAAGACCAAAGAACTGTCTGAGGACTTGAGAAACAAAATTGTGAGGAAGCATGAGCAATCTCAAGGCTACAAGTCCATCTTCAAAGACCTGAATGTACCTGTGTCTACCGTGCGCAGTGTCATCAAGAAGTTTAAAGCCCATGGCACTGTGGCTAACCTCCCTAGATGTGGACGGAAAATAAAAATTTACAAGAGATTTCAACGCAAGATTGTGCGGATGTTGGGTAAAGAACCTCGACTAACATCCAAACAAGTTCAAGCTGCCCTGCAGTCCGAGGGTACAATAGTGTCAACCCGTGCTATCCGTCGGCATCTGAATGAAAAGGGACTGTATGGTAGGAGACCCAGGAAGACCCCACTTCTTACCCCGAGACATAAAAAAGCCAGGCTGGAGTTTGCCAAAACTTACCTGAAAAAGCCTAAAACGTTTTGGAAGAATGTTTTCTGGTCAGATGAGACAAAAGTAGAGCTTTTTGGGCAAAGCATCAACATAGAGTTTGCTGGAGAAAAAAAAGAGGCATTCAAAGAAAAGAACACGGTTCCTACAGTCAAACATGGCGGAGGTTCCCTGATGTTTTGGGGTTGCTTTGCTGCCTCTGGCACTGGACTGCTTGACCGTGTGCATGGCATTATGAAGTCTGAAGACTACCAACTAATTGTTCAGCATAATGTAGGATCCAGTGTGAGAAAGCTCGGTCTCCCTCAGAGGTCATGGGTCTTCCAGCAGGACAATGACCCAAAACACATTTCAAAAAGCACTAGAAAATGGTTTGAGAGAAAGCACTGGAGACTTCTAAGGTGGCCAGCAATGAGTCCAGACCTGAATCCCATAGAACACCAGTGAGATCTAAAAATGGCAGTTTGGAGAAGGCACCCTTCAAATATCAGGGACCTGGAGCAGTTTGCCAAAGAAGAATGGTCTAAAATTCCAGCAGAGCATTGTAAAAAACTGATTGATGGTTACCGGAAGCGGTTGGTCGCAGTTATTTTGGCTAAAGGTTGTGCAACCAAGTATTAGGCTGAGGGTGCCAATACTTTTGTCTGGCCCATTTTTGGAGTTTTGTGTGAAATGATCAATGTTTTGCTTTTTGCTTCATTCTCTTTTGTGTTTTTTCGTTTAAGACAAATTAAATGAAGATATTATTACCAAAGAATTTGTTTGCAATCATTTTCAGGAAGAAAATGAGTATTATCTGACAGAATTGCAGGGGTGTCAACTTTTGGCCATGACTGTATTTCATACAAAATACTTAATAAGTAACATTTCCCACATGCCTACTTTACATCAGCACAATTTTGGAACCAACATTTTTTGTTGGAGAGTTAAAAGGGTTAAAAGTTGACCAGCAATTTCTTGTTTTCACAACACCATTTTTTTTTTTAAGGACCACATCACATTTGAAGTAATTTTGAGGGGTCTATATGGTAGAAAATAACCAAGTGTGACACCATTCTAAAAACTGCACCTCTCAAGGTGCTCAAAACCACTCAAGAAGTTTATTACCCCTTCAGGTGATTCACAGGAATTTTTGGAATATTTAAAAAAAATGAACATTTAACTTTTTTTAAAGTTTTTTTTACTTCAGCTCCAATTTGTTTTATTCTATTAAAGGTAACAGGAGAAAGTGGACCCCAAAAGTTGTTGTACAATTTGTCCTGAGTACGCCGATACCCCATATGTGGGGGAAAACCACTGTTTGGGCGCATGGCAGAGCTCGGAAGGGAAGGAGTACTGTTTGACTTTTCAATGCAAAATTGACTGGAATTGAGATGGGACGCCATGTTGCATTTGGAGAGCCCCTGATGTGCCTAAACATTGAAACCCCCCACAAGTGACACTATTTTGGAAAGTAAACCCCCTAAGGAACTTATCTAGATGTGTGGTGAGCACTTTGACCCACCAAGTGCTTCACAGAAGTTTATAATGCAGAGCCGTAAAAATAAAAAATCATATTTGTTCACAAAAATGATCTTTTTGCCCCCAATTTTTTATTTTCCCAAGGGTAAGAGAAGAAATTGGACCCAAAAAGTTGTGCAATTTTTCCTGAGTACGCAGATGCCTGATATGTGGGGGTAAACCACTGTCTGGGCGCATAGCAGAGCTCGGAAGGGAAGGAGCGCCGTTTGATTTTTCAATGCCAAATTGACTGGAATTGAGATGGGACGCCATGTTGCGTTTGGAGAGCCCCTGATGTGCCTAAACATTGAAACCCCTCACAAGTGACACCATTTTGGAAAGTAGACCCCCTAAGGAACTTATCTAGATGTGTTGTGAGAGCTTTGAACCCCCAAGTGTTTCACTACTGTTTACAACGCAGAGTCATGAAAATAATTTTTTTTTTCACAAAAATTATTTTTTAGCCCCCAGTTTTGTATTTTCCCAAGGGTAACAGGAGTAACTGAACCCCAAAGTTGTTGTCCAATTTGCCCTGAGTATGCTGATACCCCATATGTTGGGGTAAACCCCTGTTTGGGCGCACGGGAGAGCTCGGAAGGGAAGGAGCACTGTTTTACTTTTTCAACGCAGAATTGGCTGGAATTGAGATCGGACGCCATGTGGCGTTTGAAGAGCCCTTGATGTGCCTAAACAGTGGAAACCCCCAATTCTAACTGAAACCCTAACCCAAACACACCCTAACCCTAATCTCAACTCTAACCATAACCCTAACCAACACCCTAACCCGAACATGCCCCTAACCCAAACATGCCCTTAACCCTAATCCCAACCACACCCATAACCCCAACCACACCCCTAATTCCAACACACCCCTAACACTAATCCCAACCCTAACCACACCCCTAACCCTGACACATCCCTAACCCTAATCCCAACCGTAAATGTAATCCTAACCCTAACTTTAGCCCTAACCCTAACTTTAGCCCCAACCCTAACTGTAGCCCCAACCCTAACTGTAGCCCTAACCCCAACCCTAACCCTAGCCCTATCTCTATTACCAATTCTATCCCTAGTACCAACCCTATCCCTAGTACTAACCCCAACCCTATCCCTAGTACCAACCCCAACCCTAACCCTAGTCCCAACCCTAGCCCTAACCCCAACCCTAACCCTAGCCCTATCTCTATTACCAATTCTATCCCTAGTACCAACCCTATCCCTAGTACCAACCCCAACCCTATCCCTATTACCAACCCTAACCCTAGTCCTAACCCTAACCCTAGTCCCAACCCTAACCCTAGTCCCAACCCTAACCCTAGTCCCAACCCTAACCCTAGTCCCAACCCTAACCCTAGTCCCAACCCTAACCCTAGTCCCAACCCTAACCCTAGTCCCAACCCTAACCCTAGTCCCAACCCTAACCCTAGTCACAACCCTAACCCTAGTCCCAACCCTAACCCTAGTCCCAACCCTAACCCTAGCCCCAGCCCCAACCCTAGCCCCAGCCCCAACCCTAACCCTATCCCCAGCCCCAACCCTAACCCTATCCCTAGCCCCAACCCTAACCCTAATGGGAAAATTGAAATATATACCTTTTTCTAATTTTATTATTTTTTCCCTAACTAAGGGGGTGATGAAGGTGGGTTTGATTTACTTTTATAGCTGTTTTTTAGCGGATTTTTATGATTGGCAGCTGTCACACACTGAAAGACGCTTTTTATTGCAAAAAATAGTTTTTGCGTCTCCACATTTTGAGCTATAATTTTTCCATACTTTGGTCCACAGAGTCACGTGAGGTCTTGTTGTTTTGCGGGACGAGTTGACGTTTTTATTGGTACCATTTTGGGGCATGTGACATTTTTTGATCGCTTTTTATTCCGATTTTTGTGAGGCAGAATAAACAAAAAACAGCAATTCGTGAATTTCTTTTGGGGGGGCGTTTATACCGTTCCGCGTTTCGTAAAATTGATGAAGCAGTTTTATTCTTTGGGTTAGTACAATTACAGCGATACCTCATTTATATCATTTTTTTTATTGTTTTGGCGCTTTTGTACGATAAAAACTATTTTATGGAAAAAATTATTTTTGCATCGCTTTATTCTAAGGACTATAACTTTTTTATTTTTTTGCTGATGATGCTGTATGGCGGCTCGTTTTTTGCTGGACAAGGTAACGTTTTCAGCGTTACCATGGTTATTTATATCCGTATTTTTAATCGCGTGTTATTCCACGTGTTATTTTTTTTCTTTAAGGAATTTTTTTTTTTTAACACATCTGAATATTTTTTTTTATACTATAACATTGCACCATGGGGGTACATCACATTATACTGACAGATCGCTGATCTGACACTTTGCACAGCACTGTGTCAGATCAGCGATCTGACAGGCAGGGCTGCAGGCTTACCAGCGCCTGCTCTGAGCAGGCGCTGGTAAGCCACCTCCCTGCAGGACCCGGAAGCAGCCCTGCGGCCATTTTGGATCCGGGGCCTGCAGGGAGGAGGAAGTAGGAGACCTACGTAGCAATGCGAGCACATCGCGTTGCTCCGAGGGTCTCAGGGAAGCACACAGGGAGCCCCCTCCCTGCGCGATGCTTCCTTATACCGCCGAAACACTGCGATCATGTTTGATCGTGGTGTTCCGAGGGTTAATGTGCCAGGAGCTGTCCGTGACTGCTCCTGGCACATAGTGCCGGATGTCAGCTGCGATAGTATCCAGTCAGATCTTGGAACCCATGCCGTTACTAAAATGGCAACAGGGTTCATGGTGGGGCGGACACCTCAGCAGAGTCAATTAGATTTGCCGCAAGGAATTGGGCACTATTCAGTACGGCTAGGTGAGAAATCTAGCTAAAACTTAGTCAGAGGATTGTCACTCTAAAAATAAATTGTGCTCATCTCCTTTTCTGGCCTTTGATTGTTTGGTCTGGTACTGGACAACATGTTGGAAAGGACGTTGGCCAAAAAAAAAGTGGCTTCCGGAACAGAAACCTAAAAGAGATTTGTCCTTTTGGTAACATCATCCTCATCAGAAACCATAATATAAAGGGAGGACCGGTAGATGGAGCTACCCGAAGGGTGGTAAAGGAAGTAAAACCTTTTTCGGTTCAGCAAATAGTTTGTGTAAGCAATGATGCCAAGAAAGTGTGTGTGGGGGGGGGAGGACTCCAAAACTTTCTTCCGGCATGGACAGAGGTATCCAGGAATCCACGGATACTGCAAACAGTAGCAGTGGGATATAAAATACAATTTTTCCAGATATCCCAGGGAAGATTCCATCTGACAGCTATCCAGTCTCCCCAAGTCGCAGGAAGGCAGACCTAGATAAGCTGGTGGTTTCAGGAGCAGTGGTTCCAGTGCCGGAAACAGAAAGGGGTCTCGGTTACTATTCGAGTCTGTTTTCAATAAAGACACTCGGGAGAGATTATTGCACCATAATAAATCTGAAGTCCCTAAACAGATGGGTACCCTACAAAAAAATCAAGATGGAGTCTATAATATCTATGAATCCATTGATCATGGAAAATATGGTAATGTGCACGTTAGATCTCAGAGAAGTGTATTATCAAGTGGTTATTCATCCTCTCATCCAGCTGGTATCAAACATTTGCGTTGGTAGAGGAAGGGAAAATTCAACATTGCCAATTCAAATGCCTCTCATTTGGTCTTTCCTCAGCGCCATGCATTTTCACCAAGCTGGTAGCAGAAGTTATGGCCTTCCTCAGGGAGCAAGGCATATTAATTTTCCAGTATCTGGACGACTTCCTGTTGATTGCACAGTCCCCCCAGCAACTGAGTGCCAGTTTAACGTCAACCATCTTAGTGTTAAACAACTTAGGGTGGATCATAAACTGGGAAAAATCAGATCTGGTGCCAGGAACATGGAAGGTCTTCCTATGAATTCTCTTGGACTCCGAAAAGCAGATGCTTTCCTGACAGAAAGGAAACAGAAAGATCTCAGGAACAAGGTTATAGCCTTCAGAAAGAGATCACAGGTGTCCACAGGCTTTGAGGATCACAGGTGTCCATCCAGGCTTTGAGGATTCTGAGACTGATGGCGGCTTCTATTCCAGGGGTCCTGTGGTGTCAATTCCACGCAATACAACTACAACATCAGGTCCTGATAACCTGGAACAGAAGGACCGATGGGCTAGACAGGAAGTTAAGACTGTCGGCAATAACAAAAAAGTTAATAGTCTGGTGGACTTCCATAACCAACCTGAAGAAGTGGATTATGTGGAAACTGTTACTGTTTATATTGATCACCACAGACGCAAGCGGCAGTGGCTGGGGGGCTTAGGTGCAGGATCAGTTCGTACAGGGTACCTGGCAAAGATCAGATCCGCCCAGATCATCCAACCGCCGAGAGCTTCAGGCGGTCTGGGAAACGCTAAAGCGATGTGGTACAAGTCTAAAGAACAAACACATTAGTGTCCTGTCAGACAATATTACACAATATTACAACAGTGGCCTTCCTCAACCATCAAGGGGGTAGCACGTAAGTTCTTCCTTTGGGCAGAGGAAACAGTGCTATCATCTGAAGGGGTCTCAGAATGTGGTAGCAGACTTTCTCAGCCAAAAAACAGTTCAGCAGTGAAAATGGGAGCTGAACTGGGAATAATTCAATCACATAATACGCCGATGGGGTGCCCCCGAGGTGGACCTGTTGGCTACAAGAAAAATTTCAAGGGCAGGAAATTTTTTTTCCCTCAATCAGGGAGACAGGCAAACAGGAGTAGACGCCTTTTCTCAAAAATGGAACATGGACCTCGCATACGCCTTTCCCCCATTTCCTCTAATCACAGTGGTGCTGAGGAAGATACAGGAGGATCAGGCCAAGGTGATCATAATACCATTTTGGCCCAGAAGGAGCTGGTTTCCCTTACTAAGAAAGATGGCCATAGAAGATCCCATCATCCTTCCAGAGTGGCACTATCTACTGGTATCTATCAGGCAAACCTGATATTCCCAAAATCTTAGAATTCCTCTAAGCTGCGTTTGATAAAGGCCTAAGACCCAGCACTCTGAAAGTGCAGATCTCGGCTCTGAGTGTTTTTGTGGACTACCCACTAGCAGGACATCCATGGATCGAACGATTTGTTAAAGCCACAGGCAGAATAAGACCCACGATTAGAGCCTACGTCCCATCTTCGGATTTGAACCCGGTCTTAAATGGGTTATGCAGATCACCATATAATCCGCTTGAGGATACAGGTATAAAATCTCTGTCCCTTAAAACTTCATTCCTGGTTGCCATAACAGCCAGAAGGAATGAATAAATACAGGTGTTTTCCATAAAAAGCACCACCTGAGGATGACTGCATTATTCTTGGGTTAGACCATGTGCTCCTTATATCAGGACCATAAAAATAGTCAGGAACTTGTCATGTCATTCACTAGATATCAGAAGAGTAATCCTCCGGTACTTGAAAGCCACAAAGGACTGGCGAATAGATCCCAATCTGTTCATACTGTTATGGGGGAGAAATAAGGGGAAAGAGACGTCAAAAGCGACATTGGCGTGATGGGTTAGGTCCGTGATCAGCCTGACCTACACATCAGAAGGGAAGTCTCCTCCAGTCAACATCAGAGCCCATTCCACGAGAGCAGTAGCCACATCTTGAGCAGAGCAAGCAGGGGCCTTGGTGGACCAAATCTGCAGTGCTGCAACATAGACAAACCTTAATACCTTTTGCAGACACTATAAACTGGATGTTTTATCTGGTCACACGATGGCCTTCGGAAGGAAGGTCCTCCAAACAGTGGACCTACCCTAAATGTATCCTCTGGCATTCTCTTGATGGTGCTGTCGGGAGGGACGTCCTGGAAAGTAGGCATTAGTCCTACCGGTAATAGGTTTTCCAGGAGTCCATCATGAAAGCACCAATTACATTCCCTTCTTTAAATTCGTATCTAATATGTGACTGTAACGTATGTAGAAGGAAAGCTAAATACATTAGTTGCATCCATCTTGGGGAGGGGCCTTTTAATCTCCTGTGTGTTCCTTTCCCTATCAAGGATCAGAACTACAACCACCTGATGGTGCTGTCATGATGGACTCCTGGAAAACCTACTACCGGTAGGACTGATGCCTACTTTTCTTCTTATAACAAGGACCACTGGATTTTGGGGATATTTAAGGGTAAGTAATGGCTATGTTTTATTTTATACCATTTCTTACCTCCTGCCACTATGATACTCTCTGCATGAGGTCTTGATTAATTCATTGAAATATTTGTAAATGGATTTAGATGCCTTTCTTGAAAGTTATGGTTCCTAGTTTGTTTGCTAGAGATAGAGGTTGTGATTTATTTTGAATAGCATAGTTTGAGTTTATAATTTGTTTTTCTTAAAGGGGACGTTTCACCACTTCTAACATCTGTTTCTGTAAATGCTTGCATCTCATGTGGAACATTTTTCCTTAGAGCTGATATACCATTTTTCTGTTATCCTTGAATAGTTATCAATAAAATGACAATCGAGTGTTACCATATTCCCAATCAGAGATATCTGATCCAGTCAGCGCTGATTGGGCAATGCCATATTGTGTAGGGACACACTCCAAACTGTTGCCATTCAGCTATTCATAACTTTCTAGGAGGAATAACACAGGAATAGCACAACACCGATCTCTGTTAGAATGTGTTTTGTTGGGGCTCTCCTTGTGAGGTGGTTTCACTCAGCCATGGAGCAGCATGGACAAGATGTATTGATGCAGTCGAGCAATACAACCAGACTGTACACGGACCAGTGAAGAAACAGCTAGGTATGCAGGACGGGAGATAGACCGGCAGAGGTGGAAGTACAAGATGCAGCAGAGCTAGATGTGTAGACAGCACACAGGATCAATAGCGATGTATAAGCAATCTGGCTTATAAAACGCTAAAAAGTGTTGAATGTGAATTCTGTGTTTGGGGTGTGTGGATTATCCCCTTAAGACTCTCATACACATTCAATAGCTTTCTGCTTACTCACCTATACAAGGGAGTACTTTGCTCAGTCTGTATTCTCTGTAATAGCAGCTCCCAGACACCTCTGGAGATGGCTTATTCCCAGGGAGAACAAAATGATTGACTGGTGAAACTCAGCCTCAGATCCTTTTCCCCCAATATCATCTATCGGGGAAGAGTCGGGAGACATCATGCCTCAACCTGCATATACACTGCTCAAAAAAATAAAGGGAACACTAAAATCCCACATCCTAGACATCACTGAATGAAATATTCCAGTTGTAAATCTTTATTCATTACATAGTGGAATGTGTCGAGAACAATAAAACCTAAAAATGATCAACGTAAATTACTAATCAACTAATATCCCACAGAAGTCTGGAGTTGGAATGATGCTCAAAATCAAAGTGGAAAATGAAGTTACAGGCTGATACAACTTAAGAGGAAATGCCTCAAGACAAGGAAATGATGCTCAGTAGTGTGTGTGGCTTCCACGTGCCTGTATGATCTCTCTACAATGCCTGGGCATACTCCTGATGAGGCGGTGGATGGTCTCCTGAGGGACCTCCTCCCAGACTTGGTCTAAAGCATCCGCCAACTCCTGGACAGTCTGTGGTGCAACGTGATGTTGGTGGATGGTGCGAGACATGATGTCCCAGATGTGTTCAATCGGATTCAAGTCTGGGGAACAGGCAGGCTAGTCGTTAGCTTCAATGCCTTCTTCTTGCAGGAACTGCTGACACACTCCAGCCACATGAGGTCTGGCATTGTCCTGCATTAGGAGGAACGCAGGGCCAACCGCACCAGCTTATGATCTCACAAGGGGTCTGAGAATCTCATCTCGGTACCTAATGGCAGTCAGGCTACCTCTGGTGAGCACATGGAGGGCTGTGCGGACCTCTAAAAAAATGCCACCCCACACCATTACTGACCCACTGCCAAACCGGTCATGCTGAAGGATGTTGCAGGCAGCAGATAGCTCTCCATGGCATCTCTTGACTCTGTCACGTCTGTCACATGTGCTCAGTGTGAACCTGCTTTCATCTGTAAAGAGCACAGGGTGCCAGTGGCGAATTTGCCAATCCTGGTGTTCTGCGGCAAATGCAAAGCGTCCTGCACAGTGTTGGGCTGTGAGCACAACCCCCATCTGTGGACGTTGAGCACTCAGACCATCCTCATGGAGTCGGTTTCTAACCATTTGAGCAGACACATGCACATTTGTGGCCTGCTGGACGACATTTTGCAGGGCTCTGGCAGTGCTCCTCCTGTTCCTCTTTGCACAAAAGCTGAGGAAGCAGTCCTGCTGCTGGGTTGTTGCCCTCCTATGGCCACCTCCACGTCTCCTGGTGTACTGGCCTGTGTCCTGGTTGCGCCTCCTGCCTCTGGACACTACGCTGACAGACACAGCAAATCTTGCCATATCTCGCACTGATGTGCCATCCTGGATGAGCTTCACTACCTGAGCCACTTGTGTGGGTTGTAGAGACTGTCTCATGCTACCACAATTGTGAAAGCATAACCAACATTCAAAAGTGACCAAAACATCAGCCGGAAATCATTGGTACTGAGATGTGGTCTGTGGTCCCCACCTGCAGAACCACTCCTTTATTGTGCGTCTTGATAATTGCCAATAATTTCCATCTGTTGTCTACTCCATTTGCACAACAGCATGTGAAATTGATTGTCAAACAGTGTTGCTTCCTAAGTGGACAGTTTGATTTCACAGAAGTTTGATTTACTTGGAGTTATATTCTGTTGTTTAAGTGTTCCCTTAATTTTTTTGAGCAGTGTATATTGTGAGGCTTGGCCGACTTTAAGGCCTTGTCTGGCATTAGGCTATAAGTCTGCAGTCTGTGTGACTACAGGCTTGTAAATACTTACATCGCACACTGTGAGGATTCTCTGTTACTGGTGCCACAGGAGCTGCAGACGCGTTATGGCAAGAATGTGATTTGCATACGTGTGGTCATGTGCCGACTAAAAGTGTATTGAGCGAGGCAGCACATAGCTAAGGCGGAATGTTGCCGGAAGTGTGCAAATCGTATACTTGTGATCAGATGATCACCTGCCCCTGGCACTGAAGAATCTTTACAGAGCGCAGTGCCTCGGTGTGAGGATTCACAAGTCTGCAATGATATTGTGACTGCAGACTTGTAGCCTAAGGCCGGGCTAGCCCTTTGTGTATGGGGTCTTTCACAGCCACCACCTGTCACATGCTGTAATGTTCATACATGACAGATCAGTGTTCTTTAAAGTCCTGTACAATGTTAGTTGTCAGTGTGCAAAGTAAGGGTATATGCACACGTTAAGTATTTGGTGCAGACATTTCTGCATTATTTGTGCATCTGTTGCCAGGAAAAATACAGCAGCATAAACATGTATTTTTGTTGCTGTTTTGGTGCAGATTTTTCCCCACTCATCAGTATGGATTAAATCTGCAGCAAAAATGCTAAAAGAATTGGCATTCTGCAGATTTATATCTGCTCCAAATGAGCAGTGTGTGCATGAGACCTCAGGATTCCCATTCACTTTGCTGGCATCAGGAAACCCTTCAGGTTTTTTGACATCTGCACTGAATAAAAAAAATACGCAGCAAAAACCCAACATGTGCACACAGCCTAATTATAATTCATGTGATCACCCAACTAAAAGTTGCATACCATTTTGTCACACATGTAAAGATATTTGACAGCTCTGAAAAACCGCGCTCTCCTTCATGAACATGAATATGCGGTCACTATTAGTCACAGCTTTATTAGCCGTGATTTTGTTTTAGAAACCAGAAGAAAGCCAGAGCCTCCCCTGGGCCATGATCCGCGCACGGCTGTGCAGCTGCGCAGTCTGAGCACCGTGGTCAAGCGTCTGAAGGAGATTATGGAAGGAAAGAGTCAGGTAACGTAGTGTTATCCCACAAAGCGCTGACTCCATGGTGAGTAGTGAACACATGGGGATATGACAAGTGTCACTTTCTTCTCCAGGACAGTGACTTGAAGCAGTACTGGATGCCTGATAGCCAATGTAAGGAGTGCTACGACTGCAATGAAAAATTCACCACTTTCCGGCGGAGGCACCACTGCCGACTTTGTGGCCAGATTTTCTGCAGCCGTTGCTGCAACCAGGAAATTCCAGGCAAATTCATGGGATATACAGGTAGGCATGAGTTACCAAATAGCTGCATAGAGGACTGATGGCTCCATGGCTCCCCAGCCCCACTGAAGCCTCTTAGCAGATTTCTTCTTTGAACCTTAGTCCTCAGTATAATTTGTAAGCTGCATTTTCCTGTCTTTTAAATAAAATCTGTCAGTAGGATCAACCCTCCTGAGCCATAGTCTATATGGACATGTACGTCATATGAAGCTGAATAAGATGATACCTTGCTATCTGCGATCCAATATCTTATTACAGAGGAATACTCGTTTTTCTTAAATATAAAGATGTTAAAAGAAACCTGCCAACAGAAAAAAACTTGTGTTAACCTGTAGATATGGGGTTAATCTGCGTATTAGCATTCGGTTGCAGAGACAGTATGGCTATGTGCACATGTTGCATTTTTTTCGCGTTTTTTTCCGATAAAAGCGCTATAAAACCGCCAAAAAACGCATACAATAAGCATCCCATCATTTAGAATGAATTCTGCATGTTTTGTGCACATGATGCGTTTTTTTCCGCGAAAAAACGCATTGCGGTAAAAACCGCAGCATGTTCATTAATTTTCTGTTTTTTTTTGCGGATTTCCCACTCCAAAATGCATTGGGAAGTGTCCGGAAAAAACCGCGGCAAAAACGCGTCAAAACCGTGGCAAAAACGCGTCAAAATCGCGGCAAAAACGCATGCGGTTTTCTTGCGGATTTCTTGCAGAAAATGTCCGGAATTCTCAGGAATTTTCTGCGAGAAATCCTGAACGTGTGCACATAGCCTATAAGTCAGGGCCAGGGACTTGGTTACAGACGCCTCTGTACGCCCGGTGACTAAACATTCTTCCCCCTGTGATTGATACCAGTGTGAGACATGTAATAACTGACAGTGCTCTGCTGATCTACATGTCTCACATTGGGAACTTTCCCTTTTCATTTCAAATAACAGCTCATTTACAAACAGGAGAAACAAATGTATTTTTCTGGAATAAGACATCGCATCAGAGAAATCTAGAAGTCATTTTATTCACCTTTCTTTGATCCACATGCCTATTGAGAAGACTTAGGAGGGTTGAATCTGTCAGGAGGATCCCTTTAAATATACAATACTTTAGTACTATAGTTGTCTTTGCAGAACAAAAGCTGTAATGTGCCATTTTGCTAGTATACCGTAAGTTTTTTTTGTGAAATACTGATTTTCTGTACGTTCAGGTGATTTACGGGCTTGTACCTACTGCTGCAAGATTGCCATAAACTATGCACATTCCACTGATGGCCATACATTTGGAGAAGACTTGAATTCACTCTCCGACTCCTGCTCTTTGTCTGTTTTGGACCCTGGGGAACCTCGTACTCCAGTGGGAGGAAGAAAGTCTAGTCGCAATATTTTTTTAGAGGAGGATCTGGCTTGGCAAAGGTACTAACCATTCATGGACTTCTAAGGAAAACTTACCGGGCTTCTATAGAAAGGGGAACTATCTACCACTGGTCTCGTGTGCTAACTTATGATCCTCTTAGCTTTGTGTGGCTGGAATTCTTGTTATTTTTACTGCTGGAAAGTAGATCAGAAACAATACACAGTAATTTTCACTTCTTCCCATGGAATGTTCTAAAAGAATATTTCCTTCAGTAACTTTTTTTTCCTTAAATGCAAACATTTAAAAGGTTTCCTTGTGGTCTGTAATTAAGGATTGAATTAAAAAGTCTTGTTCTTTTCTTGGAGTTAGCAGAAATGTGTAAACTCTCAGAATGCAGGGTAAACTACTGCAAATGTATTATCTGTTGGAAAAGGTTTTCTCCCAGGAAACCTCATTATAAGGACAGAATTTGGTCCATATTTTACCTCAGTATTTGTAAGCCAAAATCAGGAGTGAAACAGAGGAAAAGTATAACAGAAACACGTCACCACTTCGGTATTTATCACTCACTCCTGGTTTTGGCTTACAAATACTGAGGTAAAAAACTGACCAAATACTGAATGTATGAACGTGACTGAATAGTGGCTGGAGGGGCAGAATGACTTGCAGAATGACAGCTGTGTTGTTCTGTGTTAGGCGCAGATAAAGATGGCCTTTGAAGAGTGGAGAAGAACATAAAGGGCTTGAATCAGCAAAGCAGATGCTGACAAATTTGATAGAAAAAATAGTGCTTAAGGTGAAAGATGTGTGTTATAAGTAGACTTGTGTGTGGATTAGGGTACATAGGCAAAGATGTTTGTGAAGTGTGCCAAACAATTGGCAACCTCAAGGCTGACACATTTGTGTCCTGACACATTAAGGCTGGGCCTATGTGCATCATCTGGGCAGAGATCATGCTATGCCGCCTCATCTGGGCAGAGATCATGCTATTCCGCTTGTCTGAGTAGAGATCATGCTATGCCGCATCGTCTGGGCAGAGATCATGCTATGCCGCGTCGTCTGGGTAGAGATCATGCTATGCTGCGTCGTCTGGGTAGAGATCATGCTATGCTGCTTGTCTGGGTAGAGATCATGCTATGCCGCCTCATCTGGGCAGAGATCATGCTATGCCGCCTCGTCTGGGCAGAGATCATGCTATGCTGCTTGTCTGAGTAGAGATCATGCTATGCCGCGTCGTCTGGGCAGAGATCATGCTATGCCGCGTCGTCTGGGTAGAGATCATGCTATGCTGCGTCGTCTGGGTAGAGATCATGCTATGCTGCGTCATCTGGGTAGAGATTATGCTATGTCATGTAGTCTGGGTAGAGATCATGCTATGTCATGTAGTCTGGGTAGAGATCATGCTATGTCATGTAGTCAGGGCATAGATCATGCTATGCTGCGTCGTCTGGGTAGAGATCATGCTATGCTGCGTCTCTGGGCAGAGATCATGCTATGCCACGTCGTCTGGGTAGAGATCATGCTATGTCATGTAGTCTGGGTAGAGATCATGCTATGCTGCGTCGTCTGGGTAGACATTATGCTATGCTGCGTCGTCTGGGCAGAGATCATGCTATGCCACGTCGTCTGGGCAGAGATCATGCTATGCCACGTCGTCTGGGCAGAGATCATGCTATGCCATGTCGTCTGGGTAGAGATCATGCTATGCTGCGTCGTCTGGGCAGAGATCATGCTATGCTGCGTCGTCTGGGCAGAGATCATGCTATGCCACGTCATCTGGGCAGAGATCATGCTATGCCGCGTCGTCTGGGTAGAGATCATGCTATGCTGCGTCGTCTGGGTAGAGATCATGCTATGCTGCGTCATCTGGGTAGAGATTATGCTATGTCATGTAGTCTGGGTAGAGATCATGCTATGTCATGTAGTCTGGGTAGAGATCATGCTATGTCATGTAGTCAGGGCAGAGATCATGCTATGCTGCGTCGTCTGGGTAGAGATCATGCTATGCTGCGTCTCTGGGCAGAGATCATGCTATGCCACGTCGTCTGGGTAGAGATCATGCTATGTCATGTAGTCTGGGTAGAGATCATGCTATGCTGCGTCGTCTGGGTAGAGATTATGCTATGCTGCGTCGTCTGGGCAGAGATCATGCTATGCCACGTCGTCTGGGCAGAGATCATGCTATGCCACGTCGTCTGGGCAGAGATCATGCTATGCCATGTCGTCTGGGTAGAGATCATGCTATGCTGCGTCGTCTGGGCAGAGATCATGCTATGCTGCGTCGTCTGGGCAGAGATCATGCTATGCCACGTCGTCTGGGCAGAGATCATGCTATGCCACGTCATCTGGGTAGAGATCATGCTATGCTGCGTCATCTGGGTAGAGATCATGCTATGCTGCTTGTTTGGATAGAGATCATACTATGCCTCGTCACTCACTCCTGGTTTTGGCTTACAAATAATGAGGTAAAAAACTGACCAAATACTGAATGTGCGAACGTGACTGAATAGTGACTGGTGGGAGGGGCAGAATGACTTGCAGAATGTTAGCCATCCTCCCCCCCCCCCGCTTAAGAAACACAGAAATATTGCGGGGGTCTCATGTCCACATAGACCCGAACCTTCACCTTTTTATGTCATAATTTTAATATGGGGTTCATTATGAGGTAACTGCAGCACTGTGATCTAAAAATGGTTTTATCCAGTTCTCACCAGTTTTGTGCGCCCTTTTTGCTGCATTCTGATTGGACTGTAGCGCTTTGGCGGTCTTTTTTACTAATATATAAGCCCGTGTTTGGCTGTTAATCCCTCATTCTGCGGGCGCACGAAGAAAGAAGAGCCCACCCTCCCTCGCCTTATTTATTTGTTATTAGTTGTCGTACGGTTTTATTTGTGGGGTAAAATCACGCAGTTATGGGTGGATTTGGTTTTACTGGAAGTTTGGAATTTGTTGGACATTTAATATATGGAATATTATTTATTGGATATTTATTAATTATTTATGTAACCCAAAATAAAACCTCACGGCCATTTTATTCCATCATTAACTTGTCTTTGTGTATTTATTTGGGAATGTGTTTTATGGGGACATGACAGCTGTGTTAGGCGTAGATAAAGATGGCCTTTGAAGAGTGGAGAAGAACATAAAGGCCTTGAATCAGCAAAGCAGATGCTGACAAGTTTGATAGAAAAATAGTGCTGAAGGTGAAAAGATGTGTGTAATAAGTAGACTTGTGTGTGGATTAGGGTACATAGGCAAAGATGTTTGTGAAGTGTGCCAAACAATTGGCAACCTCAAGGCTGACACATCTGTGTCCTGACATATTAAGGCTGGGCCTATATGCATCATCTGGGTGGAGATCATGCTATGCCGCCTCGTCTGCGCAGAGATCATGCTATGCCGCCTCGTCTGGGCAGAGATAATGCTATGCTGCTTGTCTGGGTAGAGATCATACTATGCCTCGTCATCTGGGTAGAGATCATGCTATGCTGCTTGTCTGGGTAGAGATCATGCTATGCTGCTTGTCTGGGCAGAGGTCATGCTATGCCGCGCCATCTGTGTAGAGATCATGCTATGCCACGTTATCTCGGTAGAGATCATGCTATGCTGCGTTGTCTGGGCAGAGATCATGCTATGCCGCGTCGTCTGGGTAGAGACCATGCTATGCCGCATCGTCTGGGTAGAGATCATGCTATGCTGTGTTGTCTGGGTAGAGATCATGCTATGCCGCGTCGTCAGGGTAGAGATCATGCTATGTCATGTAGTCGGGTAGAGATCATGCCATGCTTTTTGCCTTGGCAGAGATCATGCTATGCCGCGTCATCTGGGCAGAGATCATGCTATGCTGCTTGTCTGGGTAGATAGAAATCATGCTATGCAGCGTCGTCTGGGTAGAGATTATGCTATGCTGCGTCGTCTGGGTAGAGCTCATGCTATGCTGCTAGTCTGGGTAGAGATCATGTTATGCCACGTCATCTTGGTAGAGATCATGCTATGCTGCGTTGTCTAGGTAGAGATCATGCCCTGCCGCGTTGTCTGGGTAGAGATCATGCTATGTCATGTAGTCGGGTAGATTTCATGCTATGCCGCCTCGTCTGGGTAGAGATCATGCTATGCTGCTTGTCTGGGCAGAGGCCATGCTATGTCGCCTCATCTGGGCAGAGATCATGCTATGCTGCTTGTCTGGGTAGAGATCATGCTATGCATTGTCGTCTGGGTAGAGATCATGCTATGCCGCGTCGCTTGGGTAGAGATCATGCTATGTCGTGTCCTCTGGGTAGAGATCATCTTATGTCGCGGTGTCTGGGTAGAGATCATGCTATGTCGTGTTGTCTGGGTAGAAATCATGCTATGCCACGTCGTCTGGGTAGAGATCATGCTATGTCGCGTCCTCTGGGTAGAGATCATGTTATGTCGCGGCGTCTGGGTAGAGATCATGCTATGTCGTGTTGTCTGGGTAGAGATCATGCTATGTCATGTAGTTTAAAAAGAGATCATGCTATGTCATGTGGTCTGGGTAGAGATCATGCTATGTCATGTAGTCTGGGTAGAGATCATGCTATGTCGCGTCGTCTGAATAGAGATCATGCTATGTCGCGTCATCTGGGTAGAGATCATCCTATGCCGTGTCGTCTGGGTAGAGATCATGCTATGTCGCGTCGTCTGGGTAGAGACCATGCTGTGTCATGTAGTCTGGGTAGAGATCATGCTATGTCGTGGCGTCTGGGTAGAGACCATGCTGTGTCATGTAGTCTGGGTAGAGATCATGTTATGTCGCGTCGTCTGGGTAGAGACCGTGCTATGTCATGTAGTCTGGGTAGAGATCATGCTATGTTGCGTCATCTGGGTAGAGATCATGCTATGCCACATCGTCTGGGTAGAGATCATGCTATGCCACATCGTCTGGGTAGAGATCATGCTATGGCACATCGTCTGGGTAGAGATCATGCTATGCCGCATCGTCTGGGTAGAGATCATGCTATGTCGTGTAGTCTGGGAAGAGATCATGCTATGTCACGTCGTCTGGGTAGAGATCATGCTATGTCATGTAGTCTGGGTAGAGATCATGGTATGTCGCGTCATCTGGGTAGAGATCATGCTATGTCATGTAGTCTGGGTAGAGATCATGCTATGTCACATCGTCTGGGTAGAGATCATGCTATGTCACGTCGTCTGGGTAGAGATCATGCTATGTCATGTAGTCTGGGTAGAGATCATGGTATGTCGCGTCATCTGGGTAGAGATCATGCTATGCCACATCGTCTGGGTAGAGATCATGCTATGTCACGTCGTCTGCCTCTCCACCGACTTGATTTGGATTTGATTACATTACTAATCTAATGTTTTGATAAAATGTGATCTTTGAACCTTCTTCTACCTGCACTGCAGGCTTTGTTGTTCGGATTAGTAGGAGATGCTTGTAGGTAGGAGGAGGTTTTCAGTGCTCTGGTCCATTGGCCATGGACTATTGACCTGACTTTTGGACCTAGGTCCTGCCAATCTTTTTGCTCTATTCTAATTGTACAAAATAGTGTAGTGGTAAAGTATTCTACCTTCTGTGACAATTTTATGAATTCTTTACGCTTCACTGCTCACTGCTTTTCTCTTTTTGCTGTCAGCGATTCTCCACTTCTTGCTTCCAAATTGGTTCCAGAATTAAACTACTTGTGAGCAAACCCACTATCTTCTGGAGCTTCTGATCTAGAATTTAGAACAATTTTTAATTAAAAAAAAACAAGAAAAAAACAAACTTTAAATTCTGAATGACTGGTAATGGTTTCTTTTCTGTATTTCAGCCTTGTTCACCAGGAATCCTCAAAGCCATCACTTTCAACACGGCTTGCCTCTGTGCAAGAAGATGGTGGGAAATCTCCAGCCAGAAACAGGTAAATTATAAATGAAAATGTCTAATTATTGTTCCCTTTTTTGTAAAGTGCTCCACCAAAATCTGTCAGCAAATCCTTGATTCAATAGCTGTGTCCCAAAGTTTCTGTCATCTTCGACTATATTTCACATGTGAAACCCTGAGTGCAGATGACTGATCGTCGGATACAAGCTGCTTGTGCAGTCCCTGTGAGATTGAGTCTGCCATCCTACACTCATTATAGCCAGTGTATTGGTATTTATTTGCCTTAGTTAACAAAAAGAACTTGGCAATGCTGTTCAGCATAAGCATTCAACCAGCGTTATTTCCACACTGGTTACGTTTTGATGATTTCCGGCATTCTTCCTAGATGGTTCTGGTGGGTTGGATGAGGCACGCGTGGACTGCAGTGTACAACTAGTGGCACAGACCCTGCATTGCTCATGTAATGACATGTAGAAGTGCGGACATACTGCACAACATTACTATTTGCCAATGTAGGGAATATATCTGTACAAGAGTGCTGAGCTCTGAGCGGTCACCAGGTGAAGCTCGCTTATTAAGAATTAACATGGGAAGCGGGCATCCTTTCCTATTCAGGATGGGTGTCTGGTTACCAGTTTTGGGGTCTCTCTCAGCTTTAGCTTTTGAAAAAATTAGCTTTAAAATCTTGAAATTGAATATTTTTGTCTTTAATTATCTGTAGGTCTGCCAGTATTACCAATCTGTCACTAGACCGTTCTGGCTCCCCCATGGTCCCACCCTATGAATCATCGGTGAGCCCCCAGGCCTCTCGCACTTACCTGAAGAATGACGCAAATGAAGAGGAGAGGAAGATACTGCTGGTATAAAATTCCACTTTATATTACACACGCAGACTTTATAAAAATACGGATTAGTTTTTACACAATTAATATGTCCAGTTCAGCTCTTCTTGTGCCTTGCACATATTTTAAACGGCAGAGAAACAGAGCATGTCTATATATTTGTGGGCACCAGGAATGTGGTGGGAGTTTCAGCCAGTGATCTGTTCTTACTGCCACAGCCCTGGTGTCACCGCTCACCGGTAATCACTGGTCAAAGTGCTACAGACGGCAGAGCTCTGACTGCTCTGTTGGCGGTGAGGAGCAGTGACTGAGGGCGATGTTCTGTGTGTTATGCGCAAGGCTACAATCCAGTAGCGCCAGGCTCCACCTATAGCTGTGCCCTGGGCATGCAAGGATTCATGCACAGATGCCAATAAAGCAAGTGTTTTTTTTAATAGCTTAGGAGATGGGGTCACTTGCCCACTGCAGTCTCTTGAGGCTGCCATATTTGCAGTGTGTAAGTGTGCTCGAGGAAAGATATATATCTTGGTACCGTGTTAGCCAGTGGATAGAAAAATATTTAGAATTGAGAGTCCTCAGTGGTTGATACCTTTTATAGGCGAACTGAAAAGATGGTAACAAATTGCAATCTTTCGAGACTACTCAGGTCTCTTCATCAGGCATAGACTAAAAGAAATTCTGAAGAATCACATATTTATTCACAACACAGCACAGAAAAATGCCATAGACAAGACAGGTGATGTGAAGCAGAATTGCCATTATGTGAGTGATAAACAGTTATGTCTACAAATATTTAAGGAGTTCTGATTGGGGTCTGGTTCTGTTATGATGACCCCACACGGTCTGAGGAGCAAATTCCTAATTGATGTAAAAAGACATAAATCCATGCGACACATTCATTCCTGCACTGAAAGTGCCAAAGTTCATCATCAGCTTATATTCCCATATTCTTCTGTCTCTCTGAGATTTGATGTTCCCTTTTAATACAAGTAATTTCACGTCCATAATGCTATGATCGGGGAGACAAAAATGTATTGCCACAGGTAGATCCATTCTTTTTTCTCTTATTCTATGGCAATGAAAGTTCACCCTTGTTCTCAGTTTCTGCCCTGTCTCCTGTATGCTGTATGTAGTTAGAAATAAACGCTTATACATAAGTACGAAATATTAACCAGTTTATGGCCGGGTCATTTCCTCCCCTTCCTAACCAGGGACATTTTCGGGATTGATCACACGAGTGCTTTTAATGGAAAATTTTTATATTCCTTTTTTCCTGATATGATAGCGAAATGTGAGTTAGGGATTAGTACAGAAAATAGGATATATAGACCAATTTCAATCTAAATCAAGATACTAATAAATCTTGGGGTACCACAACTGCATCATATCCGAACCATTACCAAGTAAAGCAATAAGTAATGTATAGAGTAATTGTCTCAAGTTAAATTCAGTCTTTATTAATACAAACGAACAAGATGACAGAAACCCTCTAAAAAGCCCCTTAAATACCCATTGGAAAACATAAAAATAGGGCAGTGTGGCTATAGATTAATTAAAGGCACATTATAATCACAGATATCACTTCTGAACAATAAAGTGACAAGACTAAGTACCTATTCAATGATGAAGACACTCAACAGCCATAATGATATATAGGACCTTACAGAAAGCAATTACTGACTGAAATAATCTTGCAAAGAACATAATGGTGCCTAAACCGCAGGCTTAACCTTGTGTACCATTATAACCTCTAATCACAAAAGGTAACCATTAGTGGTGGACAACTAGACCACATCCAATATTGGTCAATACAAGCAATGTGCTATTCTGTATTAAACCACACTGCCCCGTACCGCAATGCGCGTTTCGCATGGCAGGGGGTACTGGGGCAGTGTTTCATCTTGGTTCACAGGTGATGGTGTATATATTATAAAAATATCTCTGTTGATGGGCAAATGCACACTGCTCATCACCGCGTCACTAGCCGTGTCCGGCGTCCCGAAAGTCCGACTGTGAAAGTGCACACAGCGGATGCTCCGATTGGATCCCAGGCAGGGGAGGGAGGCAGACACGTGCGCCCTTAGAAGACCAAGAGATGCCATGATAGTGGTAACATGCTATGTCTATACAGATCGATCCCGATGCAGAATAATGATGCAGCAAAAGACGTCCATTATAGATAAAGTGCATTGTCTTTCCGTTTTGTTCTTTCATTCTTTTGTTCTTTTGTTCTTTTTCACTTGGGCATCAACTTCTAGATCTGTCATTTGAGCCATCATGTGGGTGTCCCTTGTCGATGGTGCTATCATGTGGGTGTTTTTGGTATTGTATGTCTTACAGTAAAGGTCTAGATAAAGTAAATATTATAATATAGAAAAACTTTATTAAAAGTTAAGTCTAAAAAATCAAGCAGAAAAATAAAAAATATATAATGTAAAAAAATTAACTTTTTTTTAAAATTACTTTTTCCTATAATTTCTATTTTTCTGTATTAGTGGCCACCTACAGTAACCTGAAAATTATGCACGGTAGAGCGTACTTTCACTCTGCTGGCACATGCGTCTGTATCCCACTTCGCAGGGGGGGTCAGATGAAAACCCTGATGGGACCCACGAACGTGAGAAAAGTGCAATGTGAAAGCACACTTTATACCACTGCTTCCTACACTATATACTCAAAGGCAAGTTCAGCTTTGCGTATACAGAGATTGAGAAGGTAATTGTGGCAATAAACAAGGTTGGTCTTCTTTCTAACCTCCCAGCTGCCCCGTCCTGTGCATAGTGCTTACACTGCATTGACTTTGTAGAAGGTGACTGCAGAGTAATGGGTGGGCTGTGCAGATGTTTACATCATAACAAATGTGTGATACATTTCATTTAAAGTGGGTCTCACCCCCAAAATGTATTTTACATGAGCTGTACTGTGCTGTAGGGGCTTAGCCCTTCTAAAAATCAGACTAGCACTGTACCGGTTACTGATAGTGCCTGAAAAAATAAATTAATATGCAAATGAGAGGACAACTGTGCAGCCCGCTTTCCAGAGCGAGCGCTGTCTGAATACTTGGTGCCTGTGCCCGGCCTCGTGTGCGCTCAGTGGCTGTGCATCTTCTCATCCTTCTTCACTCTACTGACATCATGCGCACCGCTAATACTCCCCGAAGGTGTAGTCTCCTGAGTTCACTCCATCACCGAATAGGTGAATGCCCCCACTGCCACCATAGGCATTAAAGATTTATGAACACGTACCTGGCCGATGTGTGTGCGCACAGTGGCCGGGCACAGGCAAATACGCGTGCGCACACCGGCAGCATTCACACAGTCCTAGCTCCGGGAATTTAGCACTGTTAATGAGAAGATATGCAAATGAGGCATAACATTGTCCCAAACTATTGACCATGCCAAAGGTGCACTGAAGCCCCCTCATTTGCATTCAAATTCAGTTAGTTCCTCATGCACTGTATCAGTGACAGGCACAGCTCTAGCATGATTGTTATAGGGGTATGTTTCTTACAACACTGTATAGCCCATTTAAGACGCATTTGGGGCTGGCTGACTCCCTTTAATCCCTTCCCAACATTCGCTGCGTCGTTCTTCACAAACGCACGGGCTCACGTGTGCGGCCATGATCAAATATGGGTGGCAGCTCTATATGAGATATGACACCTACAACAAACCTTACAGCAACACCCACGAACAGCACCGATCTTGGGCATTTTAACCCCTTTGATGCCTCTGTCAATAGTGACAGCAACATTGTTGGGCATTGCAGAGGGAGGGCACACCCTCTCTGCTGCCATCTACACAATCGCGTTGTGCCAGTGCTCTCCATGGTGACCCTGGGCCGAAAAATGGCAGTGGGGTCACCCAGGGTCGGTGGTCTGTAAGCTGCCTATGATACACATGTCTAATGCCCTGCAATGCAAAAGCATTACAGAGTATTAGATCAGCGATCAGGGCAGGGAAAGTTGATGTTCTATGGAGTGACAAGGTAAAAAAGTTATTCACAATTGTAGAAAATACTTTTAGTCCCTTCCCAACATGCACGGTGCTGCAGGAATTAAATTCCCGCAAACCACAGTACGTGTATTGCTCTGTGATCACGCTGGCTCACGCTGAGTGCTGCCACAATCAGGTGTGGGTGTCAGCGGACACCCTGCAGCAATGCCTACGATCTGTGTTAGCAACGACCACGGGCGTTTAACACCTCTGATGCCACTGTCAATATTGACAGCACATCGAGGGGCATCGCACAGGTAGTGGGCTCCCTGTGTGCTTCCATCAGCACAATCGCGATTGCGTTGTGCTGATGGTTAGAGTGGAGCAAATTTAATCGGGTTCCCTCTTATTCGACAAGCTATAGCGTAGAGGGAACCCAGCTTCCTGGATCGCGCCAGCTGACCGGGAGGCAGATGCATGTGTTGCGGCTGGGTCACAGTCACGACATATGCATGGAGGGCCTGTGTGTTGGGCTCTCCATGCATGTGCGGTGACTGTCTCACAGCCTCGACACATGCAGCTGCGGTGCTAATCAGCTGGTGCGATCCAGGAAGCTGGGTGCCCTCTGCAGCTTACTCGTCAACGCTATGGCATGCGGAATAAGAGGGAACCCAATCAAATTCGCTCAACTCTGTGATGATCTCCATGGTGATCCCCGGTCACAACATGGCTGCCAGGTTCATCATTGAATGTGGCCTTGCATTGCAGTGATGTCCCATCCTGGAACAATGTAAAATATAAAAAAAAAAAAATACAAAAAAATTGTATATAATTCCAAAATAAAGAACAAATGAAAAATGAATACATTTATGTAAAAAAAAATACCTGAATTGCTGGGTTTTTGTTCATTCTACCTCCCGTAAATCAGAATAGAAAATGATTATAAAATGTCATGTGCCTGAAAATGGTACCAATAAAAACATCAACTCGTCCCGCAAAAAACAAGTCCTCACATGGCCCTGTCTGCTGAAATATGGAAAAATTATAGCTGTCTGGGATGCAAAAAAATTAGTTTTTGCAATAAAAAGCTTCTTTTAGCGTGTGACAGCAGCCAAACATAAAAACCCGCTATAAATCTGGTATCGCTGTAATCGCACCGACCTGAAGAATAAAGTCGTCTATTCACTTATACCACACAAGGAACGGCTTAAAATCAATAAAACCAATTCTTCACTTGCTGTTGATTTTTTTTTTTTTTAATTCTGCCTCCCAAAGATCATAGTAAGGCTCGGCGCACATTTATCCTGCGCTGAGCGCTTACATCAGGGTTTCCATGTAAATTTCTGAAATACGTGACTCAGACAGAACCCCCAGTGGAAGATTCCCTATAATGAGGCAGATGGAGGCACTGTGGATACCGTCTGACTTGTGATCTGACGGTGTCTGTCTTTTTAGGCCAGTATAAAAGCGCAGTCGACCACAGTTGAAAAGAAGGACCGCTGAACAGAGGCCAGAAAGAGTCCAGAGTAACTCTGCTGCCTCATTATAGTGAATGGATCATCTGTCACGCCACTCAGTGATTTTGATGGAAACTTCAAAGTAAGTTGTCAGCATAGATCTCTGGATAATTCTGATCGTAAATGTTATCTACTATATAATTGTCTAAGGGTCACTTCCGTCTTTCTGTCTGTCCTTCTGACTGTCTGTCACGGTTATTCATTGTTCGCGGCCTCTGTCTGTCATGGAAATCTAAGTCGCTGATTGGTCGTGGCAAAACACCCTTGACCATTGCCACGACCAATCAGCGACGGGCACAGTCCGCCGGCAAAATGGACGCTCCTTCCTCCCCGCAGTCAGTGCCTGGTCCATACTCCCCTCCAGTCAGCGCTCACACAGGGTTAATGCCAGCGTTAATGGACCGCGGTGTAACGCACTCCATTAACGCAGCTATTAACCCTGTGTGACCAACTTTTTACTATTGATGCTGCTTATGCGTAAATATCTAATGTTACAAATAATAATAATAATAATTAAAAAAAAAAAAAACGTTATTCTCACCCTCCGACGTCGCGCCCGGTTCTCGGCAGTACAAGCGGCAGGTTCCACTGTCAAGGATGCTATGCGATAGCAATATACTACGTGACTGGCCAATATACTACGTGTCTGTGCTGTATACTACCTGGCTGGGCAATATACTATGTGGCCAGGCAATATATTACGTGACCGGTCAATATACTATGTGACCGGGCAATATACTACGTGACTGGGCAATATACTACATAGCTGGGCAATATACTGCGTAGCTGGGCAATATATTACGTGGCTGGGCAATATACTACGTGGCTGGGCAATATACTACGTGTCTGTGCTGTATACTACGTGGCTGGGCAATATACTATGTGGCCAGGCAATATATTACGTGACCGGGCAATATATTACGTGACTGGGCAATATACTATGTGACTGGGCAATATACTACGTGACTGGGCAATATACTACATAGCTGGGCAATATACTACGTGGCTGGGCAATATACTACGTGGCTGGGCAATATACTACGTGGCTGGGCAATATACTACGTAGCTGGGCAATATACTACGTGGCTGGGCAATATACTACGTGGCTGGGCAATATACTACGTGGCTGGGCAATATACTACGTGACGGCAATATACTATGTGGGCTGTGCAATATACTACGTGGCTGGGTAATATACTAGGTAGCTGGGCAATATACCATGTAGCTGGGCAATATTCTACGTGGCTGGGCAATATTCTACGTGGCTGGGCAATATACTACGTGGCTGGGCAATATACTACGTGGCTGGGCAATATACTACGTGGCTGCGCAATATACTACGTGGCTGGGCAATATACTACGTGGCTGGGCAATATACTACGTGGCTGGGCAATATACTATGTAGCTGGGCATTATACTACGTGGCTGGGCAATATACTACGTGGCTGGGCAATATACTACGTGGCTGGGCAATATACTACGTGGCTGGGCAATATACTATGTGGCTGGGCAATATACTACGTGGCTGGGCAATATACTACGTGGCTGGGCAATATACTATGTGGCTGGGCAATATACTACGTGACTGGGCAATATACTACGTGGCTGGGCAATATACTACGTGACTGGGCAATATACTACGTGGACATGCATATTCTATAATACCCGATGCGTTCGAATCAGGCCACCATCTAGTGTTTTCAATAAAAGCCTCAATTAAATCCACAAAAAAAGCAAGCCCTCGCTCAGGTCCATCATTTGTTAACAGACATATAGGGGGCTTCCACGTGGCTTGTAGTACAAAGGTTCTGGAAAAGCTAAGATTCTCAAAGAAATTCAGCAAATTCTCTGCTCCCAAAGCCAAATGCCCCCCTCTCTTCTATGCCCCAGTGTGCCTGAACCACATTTATCGTCCACAGGTTTGGCATTTCTGTAGTGATGAGAGCCTGCCTAATTTACAGGTGTGTGTCTCCAGAAGCATGAGCTGGGCACTACCACGTACTGGTGACTACAACGTACTGGGCCCCAGAATGACTGTTTGCAATTTTCACTCTAAAACATCCACTGCTGCCTGTTTCTGGAAAACACCCATGGAGTCAAAATCATCACTACATCTGTAGATAAATTCCCCAAGGGGTATAATTTCCTAAATGGGGTCAACTGAGGGGGGATTCTAGGAAAATCTGTGTTCCAGGAGGCAAATAGCGCTCTATCCCTCCCGAGCTTCGCTGTGTGGCTAAGTAGTACTGTACAGCCACATGTGGGGTATTGCCACATTCAGTAGAATTTGTGGGACAAATTCTGATGCTATTTTTACCCACTTCTGGTGTAAATGTAAACTATGGGGCTAAAACTAAATTTTGGTGGTAAAAATGTAATTATTTTTTTCTTCACTCAACAATGGTATAAGATTCTGTGACACACCTGTGGTGTCAGTATGATCACTGCACCACTAGATGAATTCGTTGAGATGTGTAGTTTGTAAAATGGGGTCACTTATGGGGGGTTCTGCTGCAGTGGCACCTCAGGGGCTCTGCCAGCGTAACATGGCACCCTCAAACCTGTGCAGAAAAATCTGCACTGTAATATGGCGCTTCTTGCCTTCTGAGCTCTGCACTGTGCCTCAAAAATAGAATTTGACCACATGTTAGGGTATCGGAGAAGTCGCACAACAAATTTTGGGGTCCATTTTCTCCTGTTACTCTTGTGAAAGTACAAAATTTGGGGCTAAATAAAATTTTTGTGGGAGAAATGTGTTTTTTTTTTTTAAATTTTGTTTTTAATTTTCACGGCTCTAAGTTATAAACTTCAGTGAAACACCTGATGGGGTTGGGGATGGGGCTCAAGGTGCTCAATACACATCTAGATAAGTTACCTGAGGGGTCTAGTTTCCAAAATGGTGTCACTTGTGGGGGGTTTCCACTGTTTTGGCACATCAGGGGCTCTTCAAACACGACATGGTATCCGCTAATTAATTCAAAAAGAGAAATGGCGCTTCTTCCTTCCCGAAAGTTGGGTCTAAAGTAGAGATGGGCGAACTGTTAAGGAACAGACACCGAACACAGACTTGACCAGGAAGTCCGTGTTACTGTTTCAGTTCGCCCCCAATACCGAGTGTTTCTCACGCTGTCATGTGCATGACAGCATGGTAAACACTGCTTCTGATCGGTGGCCATATAATTACCACCAATCAGATAGCTGCAGTTCCCACGCTGTCAGATGACCTCCGGTCACTGGCGTCGGCTGATGGGACTACGCCTGCTGCCGCTAAAAGCGAGAGTGGGTGGCTGCTGATGGGAGTATTCATCAGCCACCACCTGCACTCTAAATAAATAATAAAAATAAATAATAAATAAAAAAAAACAAGAAGTTGTGGGCTGCAACCTCAGCTGTCAGCTCTGGCAAGGCTGGTTAGCAAAAATAGATGGGCCCCCACACTGTTTTTTTAACCCCTTAATGACCATTGGTATTTCAGTTTTTTGAATTTTCGTTTTTTGCTCCCCTTCCCATAGCCATCATTTTTTTTATTTTCGGTCAATGTGGCCATATGAGGGCTTATTTTTTGCGGAACATGTTGTACTTTTGAACAACACCAATGGTTTTACCGTGTAATGTACTGGAAACCGGGGACAAAAATTCAAGTGTGGTGAACGTGCAAAACAAGGTTCAATTCCACAGTTTTTTTTTTATATACCATGTTCACTAAATGCTAACACTGACCTGCTATTATGATTCTACAGGTCATTACGAGTTCACAGACACAAAATATGTCTAAATTCTTTATGTAAGTAGTGAAAATAAATTCCAAAATTAGTTTTAAATTAAAAAAAAAAAAATCCTTTATCTGAGATCTATAGCATCTCCCGTTTTTCGTGACCTGGGGTGGGCGAGGGCTTATTTTTTGAGCTCCGAGCTGACATTTTTTTTTATACCTTTGTGGTGTAGATACAGTCTTTTGATCGCCCGTTATTGCATTTTATTGCAAAGTAGCAGCAACCAGAAAAACGTAATTCTGTCGTTTTAATTTTTTTTTTTCGTAACACCGTTTAGTGATAGGTTAATTCTTTTTTTTGTTATATTGATCAGGCGATTCTTAACGCGGCAATACAAATGTATACACAACCTTATTTTTTCATGCACCATACTCAAAGGTGCAAATAAATATTTTTAGAAGTGGACTTCTTCGTCCACACCCCCCGAAGAAGCAGGGCGGTGTAACGCAAGCGTCGGGGCCGGAGGTTAAGGTCCTGACAGTGGCACAAGCAGCGTGAACAACGATATCAAGGTAATTGTCATCTTTTGTATTTAAAATTCTATCCACTAATCTTACTAGCCACTTTTTTTTTTCAAGCTACTATGGCACGATCTGGGCTGTTGAATTTATAGACATATATATATACTTTGATAAGAAATTGCACCTTATAATATTTATACAGCCTGATTATTATTGTCTGGAGATTGCAACTGTGGATTATCATATAAGGGATGCTGATGTAGCTGTGTTTGCTTTTTCTTGGCAGCAAACATATTAAACTCATGAATTTATTACCTTTTCTGCTTTTTTGAGCAATGGCTCCATCTAGTGGCTAATCTTTATAGTGGTGGCATCAATTGGTAATATGCACTTCATATTATTGATCAGTAAATGATCTTTTTGCACTTGGCACTTTATTTAGTGTAATATCTCATTGCTGATATTTATACTTACCTTTTTAAGCTATCTGATATTGGCTGTCATCTGTTATTAACAAATTGCCATAGTTAAAGCTATCTGCCATATATGCCAGCTGTGAACCTTTTCAACCTCCATTTTTCCAGTATTTGTATGTTCCTGAACATTTTAAATTATGTTTTGTATAAACTAACAAATACTATCATAGTTTTAAAATATATTCTGTGTCCACTTCTAAAAATATTTTTTTGCACCTCATTAATTATGGTGCATGAAAGAATAAGGTTGTGTAATTAAATAAAAAGAAGTGCTGGCCCCTGATTTATGGGCTTTCTGATTGATTGAGGACTTGTTTTTTGGTCCAATACCAAATATATGTATATTTGTTTTTTTTTTCTTTTTTTCTTTTGAATGAGGCAAAAGGGGGATGATTTGAACTTTTCTATTTTCTATTTAATAGTTTTAAAAACATTTTTTTTTTGCTTTTTGCATGCTTCAATAGTCTCCATGGTAGACTAGAATCTGCAATAATTCGATCACCTCTGCTACATACAGATGATGATCAGATCACCTGTGTGTAGCAGAAACGTTCACTTGAACGCAGACAACGTGGCGGTGCTCATAGCAATCTGGCAGTGACAACAGTAGAGGTCTGCTGCAGACCTCTATCATGCCGACTCATCGGTGACCTGTGATCATGTGACAGGGTCACCGAGGGGCGGGATTAGTGATTCACTAACTGTACGCACGAGTTAAATGCTGCTGTCAGTGATTGACAGCGAAATCTAACTAGTTAATAGCTACATGTGGATCGTGATTCCACCCACAGCTGTGAAGGGCACATTTCAGCTGTATTAATCAGCTGTCGTGTGCCCGGAAAGGAGCGGGCTCGGCGCCAGAGTCCGACGTGGGTTTACTTTTACGCCCAATGTCAGAAAAGGGGTTAAATTATTTAAATAAATAAAGAAAACTGCATGGGGTGCCCCTATTTTTGACAACCAGCCTTGCTAAAGCAGGCAACTGGAGGCTGGTATTCTCAGGCTGTTAAGGGGCCCTGGATATTGGTCCCTCCACCACCTAGCCGAAAAATAGCAGTCTGCATCTGCCCAGAAAAAGCACATATATTAGGTTCACTGTCATGATCCCAATGGCAGGGGATCACAAAAGGACAAGCACAAAAACAAAACAAGCTCTAGGGAGATGGAACCTGAGCTGACCGCGATCCTGAACCTAAACACACAACTAGCAGTAGCCGGGGAACGTGCCTACGATGATTCCTAGACGTCTCGCGCCAGCCGAAGGATTAACTTCCCCTATAAGAAGAAACACAGACCTCACTTGCCTCCAGAGAAACACCCCACAGAAATAGCAGCCCCCCACATGTAATAACGGTGAAATGAGAGGAAAGCACATACGTAGTTATGAAAATAGAATCAGCAAAAATGAGGCCCGCTAAAGCTAGATAGCAGAGGATACAAAAGTGAACTGCGCGGTCAGCGAAAAACCCTTCAAAAAACCATCCTGAAATTACTTGAACTCATGTGCCAACTCATGGAACATGAGGAGTAATTTCAGCCCACTAGAGCAACCAGCAGCAAGGAATCACATCTCTGCAAGCTGGACTAAGACAAAAATTAAGCAAAATGTGGAACAGGAAAATCAAAACTTAGCTTGTCCTGAAGATAACAGACGCAGGGAGCAGAGGTAAAAAGACACGCTGATTACATTGCTAGCCGGCGAGGAAATGACAAAAAAGCCAGGTTAAAAAGGAAACTCCCATAACCTGATGGAACAGGTGGACACCAGAGACCGCAGAGAACACAAGTCACCCAGTACCATCAGTAACCACCAGAGGGAGCCCAAAAACAGAACTCACAACAGTTCACCAATTCTGGCGCTTTGCCCGGCTCTTCCCATTTGCCCTGTAACGGTGGCAAGTGGGGTTCATATTTGTGGGGTTGATGTCACCTTTGTATTGTCAGGTGACATCTACCCCACTGCTTAGTAATGAAGAGATGTCTAGAAGACTCCTATCCATTATTAATACTATAGTGGTATGGTAAATAAACACACAACCAATATAAAGTCTTTTATTTGAAATAAAAACAAACACACTTTTCAATTTTTGTTTAATAATAACAAACACCGCTATACTACCCTAACGCCATTCCATTTAATCCCTCCTCTCCTATAATAAAACAATAATAAAAAACAGCCATATCCCTCACCTGTCCGTTGTTCTGTCTCTAGCCATAATCCATGTCTGGAGATAAAAAGTTTTCAACCTAGACAGTGCCAAGTTGCGACCGTCTAGGTTGAGAACCACTGGGAGAATGAGCTGCTGCGAGCGCAGCTTTAGTTACCAGCGGTGACGTCATCGATGTTACCCGCCAGTCACTGAGGCTGTGTTGGCTGGATGGATGGCTGGCTGAAAAGGGGTGGATGGTTTGATGGCTGGAGGGATGGATGGATGGATGGCTGGAAGGATGGATGCCTGGAGTTATGAGGGACGGATGGAGGGATGAGGGACGGATAGAGGAATGAGGGACGGATGGAAGGATGGCTGGAATCAATAGTCACACGCCATAATCCATCTGTGTGACGTTCTCTTCAGTATGAATGGTGACATCATGCGACCGTTCATGATGAGAATCAAGGAAGAATGAGCTGCAGCGAGCGGGCCCCTGAACTATGGTGATCACCACTAGCACAATGAGAAAAAGTCTCTCTTTAGATGTAGCGGTAAGTTCACCGTGAGAAATTTCACTGAGGTCACCGCAGTTCATTGGCCCAGCTGGGAACGGAGCTTCTGTGACCTATGGTAACCTTGATGATGTCACCGCTGGTCACTGATGCTGCACTCACAGCAGCTCATTCATCAGTGGTTCTCTGACTGGACGGTCGCATTTTGGCACTGTCCAGGTTGGAAACTGTTTACCCCCAGACATGGATTACGGCGTGGGACAGAACGTTGGACAGGTGAGGGATATGGTTGTTTATTATTTTATGTTTATCACAGGAGACGAGGGCTTCAATGGAATGTATGTTAGGTAAGTATTACTGTGGTTGATATTTTTAAATGAAAATGGAAAAGTTTTTTTGTTGTTGTTTTTTTTAAATTTCAAATAAAGGACTTTTTTTCTTGCTTTTTGTTTTATTTACCATACAACTATAGGATTAGTAATGGATAGGTGTAGACACCACTCCATTATTTACCCGTGGGCTTGATGTCACCAGACTATGCAAAGGTGACATCAACTCAAATATGAAATCCACTAACCATACCACCAGGCAAGTGAGAAGAGCAGGGCACAGCGCCAGAATTGGCACATCTAATAGATGTGCCTTTTCTGGGCGACTGCCGGCTGCTAATTTTAGTTTTTGGGGAAAGGGGGGATATCCATGGCCCCTTACTAACCTGAGAATACCAGCCCCCAGCTGTCTGATTTAGCTTCTCTGGCTGTCAAACATGGGGGATTATTTAAATAATTTAAAAAACAGCTTGGGGACCCCTCTATTCTTGCTAACCGGCTTTGCTAACGCTGACAGCTAAAGGTTGAAACCTGCAGCTGTCAGTTTTGCCTGGCTGTTTATCAAAAATACAAGGGAACCCGCCCAGGCTGATGAATACTTTTTAATTATTAAATTATATGTTATAGCGCAGGCGCCGGCTGATGGATACTCCCATCAGCTGCCACCTTCTCTCGCTGTTATAAGCGGCAGAAGGTGTCTGCTAATGGGAGCAGTAGTCCAGTGATTGGAGGTAAACTTTTTACCTCCGATCGCAGCTACCGGCTCACGCGGTCATTTGATAGTGTGGGAACCGTGGCTCACTGACCAGCAGTAATGATTTTATCGCAGATCAGAAGCAGTGTTTGCAGCGCTGTCATACCCAAGAGCAGACCTGGGCAAGATGCGGGCCGCATCCGGACCGCCTGATGATTTTAAGCGGCCCGCCAGCTAGCTGTCACTTCTGACAGTCGCCCCCGGCACCGCTCGGCCAGCCGCTTCTGAGGCGGACCGCTGGTGGCTGGAGTGAAGGTCCCGAGCTCACTACCACATGCTGCCAGGACACTGTGTGCAGACGGCTGCAGGCAGCACATGTGACCACACAGCTAGCGGGTGTGAGGAGGCGGCACACTGACACTGCGCGGCATGCACGGTGCCCGCCAGGCTGCAGCGTGTGAGGATGAGTGCGGGGCTGAGCTCAGCTTCCACTTCCGGGGGAGGACACAGCAGCAGGAGCCGTAGTACTGGCAGTGGCAGCAGCAGCGGATCGCATGGGTGAAGGGAAGGAGCCCGCGTCCTGTCTGTGTAGTCCAGGCTGCACTGCAGCTGCTCCGGTAAGGCTCCTGTTCACACGTGGGGCGGGGGGTGTACGGGTGCCATCACAGTGTGGTAATAGAGGACTTATGTGCGGGCTCCCCTCCCCCGGGCGCCGATGTCACATGCGGCCACATTCCGTGCAGGTCCCGCTGCAGCAGATGTCGGCGCCTGCAATGGTGGCAGCAGGACGTGCAGAGCTCCTTGTACGCCCCCTGCTCCCGCCGCGCTGCTATCTTGTCCTTTGTGGTCCCCTTCAATGCTGGGGCACACTTCTCACCCCTCGTAGGTTCATGCCGGGGAGTCCATTCTTTTTGGAATAATAGAATGCAGTGTCCTGTGGTGACAACTACTCCTCTCAGCATGTGTGGGGCGTTCTGGGAGTAGTAGTGCATTAGACATGATTGAAGACCACTGAAATGCTGAGTAATGGTTACACGAGTATTTGGGGGTCAGATGTGATTCATTGCTTTGCAGGAAAAGTACATGTTTGTTGCACAGGTAAATGGTGTGTAGCAGTGTCCTTGTTCCTGCTGACATCTCACAGATGTTTATTCTCCGTCGCCCTCTTATGACTGGACGTAAATCTGTCCTTCTGATTTATATTCCCTGGATCCAATCTGACCTCGGCCAGTCTTCCACAGTAAGGCTGTCATTGAGACATTTTCCATTGGTTTCACTCATCCTTCACCTATGGTCATCCCATCAGATCTGGTATCAGAACTCTTCGTCGTGTCAAAGGGCTCTCCTCCACCAATCAGTGCTCCGCTGAGTCTCCGTCACGTATGTTTTCTCATCCAAGAAAATTGGGTCAATTATGCAAATCACAACCTGATCATAGTGTGCTCCGATTCTCTCAAAATGAGTTAATTATATTAGTCCGGCCCTCTAAAACCATCCATAATTCTCATGCGGCCCCATGGCAAAATTAATTGCCCACCCCTGCCCAAGAGTGTGGCAAACACTGGATGTTTGGGTCCCCCATACTGTTCTGGTACCTGAACCCGAACTTTTTTTTTTTTACTGTTAGGCCAAACCTGCCGGACACGAACTTCAAATGGGATGTGGTCCCTAGAAAAAAAAATGATTTTGTTGTAAAAATGAAAAATCGCTGGTCAACTTTTAACCCTTAAATTCCTAACAAAAAAAGTTTACAAATTGTGCTGATGTAAACCAGACACTTTGGAAATGGTAGTTATTAACTATTACGTGTGACATAACTCTCTGATTTAGGGGCATAAAAGGTAAAAGTTTGAAAATATTAAAATTTTTGACCTCCCCCCCCCCCCCCCCCTTCCCCACACACACGCAAGTCATATTGAAGAAATGTTACCACTATGATGAAGTAAAATATGTCACAAAAGCAGTCTGAGTCACTGGGATCCCTTGATCCTCATAAAATGACAGTGGTCAGAATTGTAAAATGTGGCCTGGCCATGAAGGTGAAAACATGCTCAGGGATTAAGAAAGCAGCTTAAAGGAGTCTAAAAGCTGTCAAGTCTCTTCTCCCCGACCAAAACACAAGGGTTGTTTTAGCTCATTAAGAATAGGATGTTATTGTGACTAAAAACCTCTTGCATAAGGTCCCAATTATTCATTCCTTTGTTTTATTGTGTAAGGATTCTGTGCAGCTGAAGGACCTGTGGAAGAAGATCTGTCACCACAGTAGTGGCATGGAATTTCAGGATCACCGATACTGGCTGCGTACACACCCTAACTGCATTGTGGGCAAGGAGCTGGTCAACTGGCTGATTAGAAACGGACACGTCACCACTAGGTACAATTCTACGTGTTATACTACAGTCTGAAGCCGGAAAGGAGATCACATTTGAACTGAATTGTGCTATGGGCAGGACAATGTTGTAGAGATTATACACGGTCAGTGAAGCCACAAAAACAATATTTTAGGGCGGGCAAAACTAAGACTAATAAATGAAAAAGTATCTGCAATATGTTTACACATTTACATCAGTTGGGACAAAGGCGCTAATTTACTAGAACCATGTTATTAAAATGTTATGTGGCATCGTGGTCCGTAGACAAGTAGCGAACCGTCGTATGTGCTTTGTGGGTCGTATACTTCATTTGTTTGACATAGTTATGTGGATTGTAGGGATTCACGCTCAGGTAGGCATTAGAGTTCACACAGACAAAAGATGCTTGTGTCCAAACAATGTGACGTTTATTTACACTGGTTTCAAAGCACCGAAATACAAAACCCTAAACGAAAAACCCCGAGCCTTGTCAGGGCGCTAACTACATAAATTAGCCCCTGGCATACTTGCATGTGGCTGAGCTAGTCCCAGTCCGGTCAAACTAATCAGATATTGTCCATAGCATTCAGTGATACTTACAGTTTAGTGCACACGGCCTGTGCAGGGTCTTCTCTGAGAGATTCTGGTTTGTCTTTCTCTCTGCAGCTCCAATACAATCCACTCTGCTCCGCTTCCCCAGCTGACTGCATATAACCAGGCTAGGTGTTCACCTTAGGCAGACACAGCCAGGTGCACCACAACCACCGGTGCTAGGATTTAACCCTAGCCTACTTGGCTTTGCTACAGTCTAAAATATACATAAATGTTTGCCATGTGTAAATATGCTGTAAACTAAAGGTACCGTCACACTCAGCAACTTTGCAACGAGAACGACAACAATCTGTGACGTTGCAGCGTCCTGGATAGCGCAGCAGCGATCTGGATCCCGCTGTGCCATCGCTGGTCAGAGCTAGAAGTCCAGAACTTTATTTGGTCGCTAGATCGGCTTGTATCGTCATGTTTGACATCAAAAGCAACGACGCCAGCAACGTTTTTACATGGAGCAAGAACAATAAGTGAGTCGCCGTTACGTCACTGGATCGCTCCTGCATCGTTCTGGAGTTGCTGTGTTTGACGTCTCTACAGCGACCTAACAGCGACGCTGCAGCGATCTAGTTTAGGTCGGATCGTTGTCTATATCGCTGCAGCGTCGCTGAGTGTGACGGTACCTTAAGGATGCTCTAAAAATTATACATGTTAGTAGTTTGGTTTTTATCAGTTAACAAAATGCAAATTAAGTGAACATAAGAGCATCAGTACTTGACCACCCTTTGTCTTCAAAAGAGCATCAAAGCATCATTTTCCTAGGTACACTTGAACACAATTTTTTAACAAACCTAGGCAGGGAGGTTCTTCCAAACATCTTGGAGAACTAACCACAGATCTTCTGTAGCTGTAGGCTCGTGCAAATCCTCCTTGCTTGGTTGCTTCATTTGGGGACACAAACCATGGGGTAGTCTGCTGCCATCTGGAGGCAGCCAATATTATTACATTAAAATTGTCTCCTCCCCAACAGACTATACTCTGCCTGCTATCATCTGTCTTCCTCATATTTTTTTTTCTCATCAGTTGGAGGCAGGTCTGTCTCAGACCTATTTTAGTTGATAGTTGGATGTTACTGTCTTTTGTTTGTCTTTCACATGGAATCTCTTTCAGGGTAACAGAGTGTAATTGTGCACTCTGGTTCACCCACTTAGTGACTGTTCATCCAGCACTTCTTCATTGGCAACAACTGCTTCTAGGGCTGTCAGTCAGGATCTAATCAGACCATGCCACAGCTCTCAGCAGTTCATATTCTGGAGTAGATAATTGGGCGTCACACTTTTTTTTAAAGTTCATCAGCAGATAGATTCAGGAGAATGGGCTCTTCACCCGAAGATGTTCAGTCACATTTGTCAACGGTAGGGCACATCAGATGTCAATGTGATGGCATCCAAGCGAATCCACAAGATGCCGAGATTTGTCGCAAGATCCCGGGAACTGCGGATCCCCAGGCAGTTAATGTCGACTCACAAACAATCCCTTGGTTCCATCTCTCACTGCTGTACCTTTTTCTTCCTCTACCTCTTCTATCTAAACTTCTCAAGAACATCAAAGTAAGAGGGATTACAGTCATTCTGGTGGCACCAGCCTTGCCTCGGGGTTCCTGGTATAAGGCCATCATCATTCTACTGGGCAATGTTCTATTGACTCCGTCCAGATCTTTTTTCTAATTGTCCGTTCTTCCATTAGAATTTACAGCCTCTCAGTTTTTCAAATTATGATCTTGAAGGCGCATCTACCATTGCACTTTGGAAAGCATACTTTTTTGTTGTGAAACTACTAATAATTTTACAATATTTTTGCGGTATCCGCAGCAGTCTGGGTTGGTGCTTAAGTTCTTTACAGGTCAGGTTTCTGCCCTGGCTATCTTGTTTCAGAGGGATGAGAACTGTTTTTCTGGAGGGGAGGAGTGCATGCTTAGGATTCCTTATCTGCAGCCCATCAATTCCTGGGATCTTAACCTGGGCTTAGAAGCTCTTCAGTTTTTGCGGATTGAGCCAATAAGAGAGATCCCTGTGCCTCTACTTTTCTATAATCCGTCCTTAATCCATCACTTCCATCAGAACGGTTTCAGAGATAACTGTTTTTCCTGCCACACTCCTTACCTTGTTCTGCATCAGGGTAAGGTTGAATTGAGATCAGTTCTGCCGTTCCTCTGTAAGGTAGTTTCAGCATTTCACCTTAATGAGGACATTGTCTTACCTTCATTTTGCCTTTCACTAGACAGACCTTAAAAGGGTTCAGGCTGCTTCTAAAGTGACTATCGCTCGCTGAATCCGAATAGTCATTATATAAATAATCGCCAGTTGGGACTTCCGGCCGCTTTTCCCAAATCCCATAAGGCACCGAGGCAGTGTCACTTGTGCCTTCCCAAGAGACATCCACGTCTCTGCTATTCCCACGCAGGCGTAGTAACAACCACGACTGTGTGCTCTACCCGCGCATGCGCAGTAACGACGCGGCTGTTACTGCGCCTGTGTGGGGAATTGCGGTGACGTCTATGTTTTGAAGTTTATTTCACCGTACTCCCAATACGATAGCATCGGGCCTATTTCTAGTTTAGGTTTATAAGACAAAGAACAGAGCGCCCCCCGTTTAGGATTAGGTGGTGGGCGGTAGGAACTTCCTGGATGGTTCGTCATCAGGTATCGGCCCTGCATCTCTGTAAGACAGCTACTTGGGCATTAGTGTAATAATATATATATATCTACTATATAATTGTCTAAGGGTCACTTCCGTCTTTCTGTCTGTCTGTCACGGATATTCATTGGTCGCGGCCTCTGTCTGTCATGGAATCCAAGTCGCTGATTGGTCTCGCCAGCTGCCTGTCATGGCTGCCGCGACCAATCAGCGACGGCCACAGTCCGATTAGTCCCTCCCTACTCCCCTGCAGTCAGGTGCCCGGCGCCCGCTCCATACTCCCCTCCAGTCAGCGCTCACACAGGGTTAATACCAGCGGTAACGGACCGCGTTATGCCATGGGTAACTCACTCCATTACCGCCGCTATTAACCCTGTGTGACCAAGTTTTTACTATTGATGCTGCCTATGCAGCCACGTATGTCACAGGTTAAAAAATAAACATATACTCACCTTCCGATCCGAGGGCCCCTTGTAGTTCTGTCGCCAGCTTCCGGTCCCAGGGTGGGATGACATCGCGGTCACATGACCGTGACATCCTGGCAGGTCCTTCTCGCGTATTTCTACTTTACATCAGCACAATTTTGGAACCAAAAATTTTTTTGTTAGGGAGTTACAAGGGTTAAAAGTTGACCAGCATTTTCTCATTTTTACAACACCATTTTTTTTTTAGGGACCACATCTCATTTGAAGTCATTTTGAGGAGTCTATATGATATAAAATACCCAAGTGTGACACCATTCTAAAAACTACACCCCTCAAGGTGCTCAAAACCATATTCAAGAAGTTTATTAACCCTTCAGGTGTTTCATAGGAATTTTTGGAATGTTTAAAAAAAATGAACATTTAACTTTTTTCACAAAAAAATTACTTCAGCTCTAATTTGTTTTATTTTACCAAGGGTAACAGGAGAAAATGGACCCCAAAAGTTGTTGTACAATTTGTCCTTAGTACGCTGATACCCCATATGTGGGGGTAAACCACTGTTTGGGCACATGGCAGAGCTCGGAAGGGATGGAGCGCCATTTGACTTTTCAATGCAAAATTGACAGAAATTGAGATGGGACGCCATGTTGCGTTTGGAGAGTCCCTGATGTGCCTAAACATTGAACCCCCCCACAAGTGACACCATTTTGGAAAGTAGACCCCCTAAGGAACTTATCTAGATGTGTGGTGAGCACTTAGACCCACCAAGTGCTTCACAGAAGTTTATAATGCAGAGCCGTAAAAACAAAAATTCTTTCTTTTTTTCCACAAAAATTCTTTTTTAGCCCCCAATTTTGTATTTTTCCAAGGGTAAGAGGAGAAATCAGACCCAAAAAGTTGTTGTCCAATTTGTCCTGAGTACGCTGATTCCCCATATGTGGGGGGGATAACCACCGTTTGGGCGCATGGCAGAGCTCGAAAGGGAAGGAGCGCCATTTGGAATGCAGACTTAGATGGATTGGTCTGCAGGCGTCACATTGCATTTGCAGAGCCCCTGATGTACCTAAACAGTAGAAAGCCCCCACATGGGACCCCATATTGGAAACTAGACCCCCCCAAGGAACTTATCTAGATGTGTTGTGAGAACTCTGAACCCCCAAGTGTTTCACTACAGTTTATAACGCAGAGCCGTGAAAATAAAAAATAATTTTTTCCCACAAAAATGTTTTTTTAGCCCCCCAAATTTGTATTTTCCCAAAGGTAGCAAGAGAAATTGGACACCAAAAGTTGTTATCCAATTTGACCTGAGTATGCTGATACCCTATATGTTGGGGTAAACCCCTGTTTGGGCGCACGGGAGAGCTCGGAAGGGAAGGAGCACTGTTTTACTTTTTCAACGCAGAATTGGCTGGAATTGAGATTGGACACCATGTCGCGTTTGGAGAGCCCTGATGTGCCTAAACAGTGGAAACCCCCAACTGTAACTGAAACTAACCCAAACACACCCCTAACCCCAACCACATCCCTAACCCTAATCCCTAACCACACCCCTAACTCCAACACACCCCTAGCCCTAGTCCCAACCAAAAATGTAATCCAAACCCTAACTTTAGCCCCAACCCTGACTTTAGCCCCAACACTAACCGTAACTTTAGCTCCAACCCTAACCCTAATGTTAGCCCCACCCCTAACCATAACTTTAGCCCCAACCCTAACCCTTATTTTAGCCCCGACCTTAACTGTAGCCCTAACCCTAACTTTAGCCCCAACCCTAGCCCTAACTTTAGCCCCAGCCCTAACCCTAACTTTAGCCCCAACCCTAACTGTAGCACTAGCCCCAACCTTAGCCCCAACCCTAACCCTAGCCCCAACCCTAGCCCTAATGGGAAAATGGAAATAAATTGTTCTAATTTTATTATTTTTCCCTAACTAAGGGGGTCATGAACGGGGGTTTGATTTATTATTTATAGCGTCTTTTTAGCGGATTTTTATGATTGGCAGCCGTCACACACTAAAAGACGCTTTTTATTGCAAAAAATAGTTTTTGCGTTTCCACAATTTGAGAGCTATAATTTTTCCATATTTTGGTCCACAGAGTCATGTGAGGTCTTGTTTTTTGCGGGACGAGTTGACGTTTTTATTGGTACCATTTTCGGGCACGTGACTTTTTTGATCGCTTTTTATTCCGATTTTTGTGAGGCAGAATGACCAAAAATTAGCTATTCATAAATTTCTTTTTTGGGGGGTGTTTATACCTTTCCATGTTTGGTAAAATTGATTAAGCAGTTTTATTCTTCGGGTCAGTACGATTACAGCGATACCTCATTTATATCATTTTTTTAGGTTTTGGCGCTTTTATACGATAAAAACTATTTTATAGAAAAAATAATTATTTTTGCATCGCTTTATTCTGAGGACTATAACTTTATTTTTTCACTGATGATGCTGTATGGCGGCTCGTTTTTTGCGGGACAAGATGACGTTTTCAGTGGTACCATGGTTTTGTTATCCCCGTCTTTTTGATCTCGTGTTATTTCACTTTTTGTTCGGCGGTCGGGTCGTTACGGACGCGGCAATACTAAATATGTGTACTTTTATTGTTTTTTTTTTTTTTTATTTAGATAAAGAAATGTATTTATGGGAACAATATATATATTTTTCTTTATTTAGGAATTATTATTATTATTTTTTTTTTTTACACATCTAATTATTATTATTTTTTTTACATTATCACATTGTCCCAGGGGGGGGGACATCACTATATAGTCACAGATCGCTGATCTGACATTTTGCACAGCATTGTGTCATATCAGCGATCTGACGTGCACTGCTCCAGGGTTACAGGCGCCTGCCCTGAGCAGGCGCTGGTAAGCCACCTCCCTGCAGGACCCAGATGCAACCCCGCGGTCATTTTGGATCCGGGGCCTGCAGGGAGGAGACACTCGGTACAACGCGAGCACATCGCGGTGTACCGAGGGTTTCAGGGAAGCCCGCAGGGAGCCCCCTCCCTGCACGATGCCGGAACGCTGCGATCATCTTTGATTGTGGTGTGCTGGGGTTAATGTGCCAGAAGCGGTCTGTAACTGCTCCTGGCACATAGTGCCGGATGTCAGCTGCGATAGTGAGCGCGGCCGATTGCATATGACGTACTATCTTGTCACTGGGAATTAAGTTCCAGGTCACCTGGACGAAATAGTTCGTCATATGAGATTAAGGGGTTAATTTCTGTTTCTGCTGCCTTTAATCTATTTACTGATTTCCCTTTCTGAGAGTCAAGATATATCCTCTCATGATGTGGGTTCCTCTGCACTAGTAGTGCTCACTTTATATGAGACGTGTACTGGTGGTTTAGCTTTGTTTTGTTCTTAGTAAATGTCTTGGTTCTGTATCTGTGTGCGGTAGTATTTGTTCACCTTGTGTATTTGGGTTTGCCGTTATTTCAACCATTTGCTCATTGTTTTACCGTAATCTTTTTATTATTTTTTTTCTCCTAATGCTTCAAGTGTGTGTTACGTTTCTTTTGAACGTTCCTTCTTTCACCAGGTCAAGGGCTGCACGATGGGGACGAGATTTGCCCCCAGTTATGTAAATCTTTTCATGGGGGCATTTGAGTCTCTCTTCATCATGCAGTCAGACCTGGCACTGGGCAAAATAGCCCTTTACCTATGCTTCATAGATGATCTGTTCATTATCTGGACCGGCACAGAGAAGGGAGCTCTTTAATTCATCTGCCATCTAAATTTGAATACTGCTGCCTCCACTTTACAGCTAGTACCTCCACTACGTCCATCCAGTTCCTGGACCTGTTGGTACATGTTGACATATTGGGCCGGTTTTTCACCACCACACATTTTAAAGAAGTAAATGTGAACAGTTACCTTAGCTTCACCAGTGGTCATCTACCCAAGTGGATTCAGTATGGGCCTGCATACAAACGATGCATGCTAAGTTGAACAAGCATCGACAGAATATCCGAAATGGCTTTCTCCTGCACAGCCTTTCTAAACATTTTTTAACTGTGCATCAAAAAAATCCCAAAACTTTGAATCTAACGATTATTGACCACATACCTGATGCCGTGGCTGATCGCCTCAACAGTCTAATCAATAGAGAAAGCTTTTGGATATTCAAGCTTGGTACGCTTGCCCCTGAAAGTCTGAATTTAACAATTGATAAAGTGACCAGATAACCCTATTTGTCTTTTCTTATCATCTATCCGTTTCATCTATGGCTATGTGCTTTTGGTCTTTTTATATAGTCTACTAACCTGGTAACATTTTATTTGTTTAGTTTACTGCTTTTAGCATATTTTATATATTTAAAACATGGTAATTTAATTTTTTTTTTTATCTTACTTTTTTCTCCTTTTTGATTATAATTTATGATGTCATCTTAACATGTGACTATGATCATATCGTGACTGTTTTGACTGTTGTGAATGGCTGCTTCCCGTTTAAATACCCCATCCCTTTTGTCATTAATAAACATCCACCTGATGAAGACGGATGTGTGAAACATGTTGTGGTTTCACCCCATCTCTCGCCTGTGTCTCTTTCCTGCGCTCCTCAGACCGTTTATCGTTGTCTCATTACTTAGAGTAATTCTGTCTGTTTAGGATTTAGGATTCTGTATCCTTTGCCGTTGTGATTGTATCCTACAAAGATTCTTTCTGTGGCTCTGCTTTGACGTTTGGAGTGCTTGGTTTTTCACCATGCCGTAGTGCTTATGGGGACTTCTCCACCATTTTTGAAAAGAGTCGCTTCTGTAGATAAATGGCTGTTAGTGCAGCTTCACCCCAATATTTTTCAAGTAGATTGGAATCTGTTAGCATTTATCTAATCATGTCAGCCAAGGTTCTTCTCTTTCTCTCTGCCACACCATTCTGTTCAAGGTGTGTATGGGACTGTTATTTCATGTTGTGTCATACATAGTCTTTATTTGATGTCCTTTGTATTCACCGCCATTACTTTGAATAGTAATTGGCTTTCTCTGAAACTTGTTACCTCACATTATCTTCTAGTTTACTGAAAACATTGCTCTTATTCTTTATTAGATAGGGGACTGTGTATTGTGAATAGTCATCTTTGAAAATCACCATATAACTGTTACCTCCAGGTGTACTCACTTTCATGGGGCTCTTGTCCGCCTATGTTTAGGAGTTGCCCTTGTAGGTTTGGATTTGATGCAACGTTCACATCTCATGGTGGTCGGACAAGTGGGCATTATTAGATCCTTTCTGTTCAGCAGTTTCTTTATACTTTCTTGATGCACACCTATGGCACATGTGTACACAGGTTCATCTGTGCCTTCGCTGTGTTGAGATGATACCAATGCTCAGTCACTTTAGCATTGGTTATTACCTTGTTACGATCCAGGATAATGCATTCGCCATCTTTGAATGTTACAGCGAGTCCTTTAGCTGTCATGCATTTTACAGATAGCAGTCCTCCTCCTATGCCAGGAACGTACAAAGCACCCTTTACTGGTATGGCTACGTTTTGCCTATTTTCATCAGGACAGACTAGGATTCCATGTCCTATTCCTTCTGCATTTATTGTTTCCCTGTTGCTTGAGCCAAGTTCTGTAAAGAAACTTGTATCACTAATGATGTGACTTGTAGCTCCTGAGTTAATCATTTGTCACTGTACCATTCCCATGGTCTGCACATGGCTCAGAGACTGTGCTTTCAGCTTTTGTTTAGTCCCTTTCAGAACAAACTTGTGGTGCTCTGCTTTCCATGTTGTACAATCTTTCTTTAAGTGTCCATGTTTCTATCTGAAAGACGTTCTTGTCTCTGTACTGTAGGGTCTTTTATTTATGACCTTTTCACTGTCATTCTCTGAAGACTCCTGCACAAGTTCCTTTCTTCTCTGATATTCATCCATTAGTCTGTTCTTAAACTCTAGTGTCACGTCTACCTCAGGTCTCCATTAATTAGGGCAGTGTATGAATTTGGAAAATGACATAACATCTTGGCTGCTACATGGCTGTCGTGAATAGCTTCACCGGCTGACCTTGGCTTTGCAGTCACTTCCAGCATTGCATTTATAAGCTCTTGCATGTCCATATCTTTGCTTTTTATACAGTTTCCTTAGCAGAAATAGTTTGCGGTTTAAGCTGAATCTTTCATGCATCCTTTTCAGGGCCTCCATTATTCCTTTCACCTCCACATCTCCTGTGGATTAGCTGGTCATCCTCCACTAGCAAGCTGATAGTAGCCTTTGCTTGTCTGTTTTCCTTCCACCATTTCTGATCATTACCCTGTGGTCTTTCTGTAGTCATCACCTCCCACAAGTCATCTTTGGAGAATAACATCTCCACTTTAAACTTCCATAGTTGGTAGTTATCATTGTTCAGTTTGGCCACTGTAAATTTCAACTCTGAACTGCCAGCCATTTTCCCTTGGGTACCTTAATTGGTGATTGAAGAGCTGAACCTTTCTGAAAAATCATTGTATTCACCAAGTCCTGCTGTCTTCTACGTCTGGGCCCCAGCCTGATGCAGATTGTTCACCTTCAGTAGAAGTAACAGCAATCAGACATTTGTGGGACAAACCTGAGTTTCCTTGTGACATACAGGAATTATACAAATCATCAACGGAGAGAAAAAAAAGAGTCTTATCCTAAGATGGCTGCTATACTAGAGAGTGACAGTTCAAACAAGAGAAACCGTTAGATACATTACATGTTAAGCATCCACAGATACAGCAGCGCCATCTTCTGACATTGCAATGCAACTCCTCCAACATGTAATGAGTCTGTAGCTTGTTGCATGTATTTCAACTCAAGCAAGGTATAGTCGCTGGGGAGGAAACAGTGTACTAATAGTGTCAGCCTCCCTGTAACAGCAGGCTATCCCATTGTTTACGTATCCCCAATGAAAGTTAATGGGGTATACGGTGAGTACCAAGTATCAACGTTTCTCTTCATGTAATCGCAGAAAGACTTGATTTTGAGCCCAGAGCTCTATTAGGAGCACATAATCACGCCCAGGACTCATTGCTATTGAGAACTTTATTCTGCATCCTGACAACAAACCCACATCTACAGGCAATGTAATAAAAACTATATTCAGGAGAACAAGGCGTCCTGGAAGTGATGATTTACCCCACAGAGCCCTGATTTCAACAACATAGTCTGTCTGGGATTACTTGAAGATTCAGAAGGATTTGTACAAGCCTACATCTACAGAATACCTGTGGTTAGGTCTCTGAGATGTTGGGGACAACCACTCTGCTGAGTTCCTTCAATAACTGTGTACAAGTGTACCTAGAAGAATTGACGCTTTGTTGCTGTTATGAAGGAAGGAGGTTAGACCAAATTGGTTTGGTTTAAAACTTAATTTGCTCATTCACTTTGCATTTTGCTAATTGATAAAAATAAACTATTTACCTTTCAATTATTGAAAGCATTGTTTGCAGTATTTTTCCCCACATCTGCCTAAAACTTTTTCGCAGGGGTGAGTGTGTGTTTGGATGCCCACATCTTCATATACTTATTTCCTCAATGGCTTGTCACAGAAAGATGGCCATTAAAGCAGAAACGTCAGGGTCTGAAACCACCACTAATATGCAATGGCAGTAGTGTAGTACCAGCCCTTGTTCTCTGCATCTTACTGTGGCATGATTGGGCTGATGGGCCATAAGTTGGTACGAGCTGGCGATGATCTCATGTAGAAACCTTTCTCCCTCGCTCACGCAATGTACACAGAGTGTGTAGATCGCAGGAAAGGACAAGAATCTGTAAGTTGCAGGACATAGTTGGTTCCATCTTTCATCTATGGGAAGTTAGGATCATCCATATTATGAAACCGACCGGCCAGTCGGAGAAAGAACTTAACTTGGATATATCTGAGAATGAAGTTCTTCCCTGGTGGTACATCACAAAATTTTGTAAAAATGCCAATATTACTAATACAATACAGGATACTGCTGCCTTGTGGGAATATACTTGAACTACAGTTAGTACAGTACAATTATTGACTTGCTGTGACCCTTCAAAACCTAACATTATTTGATATGTACTGTATAGATACAGTGGGGAAAATAAGTATTTGATACACTACCAATTTTGCAAGAGAGGTCTGTAATTTTTATCATAGGTACACTTAACCTGTGAGAGACGGGGTCTAAAAATTAAAAAAACAGAAAATCATTGTATGATTTTTACATAATTATTTTGCATTTTATTGCACGAAATAAGTATTTGATCAAACCAGCAAGAATTCTGTCTCCCACAGACCTGTTAGTTTTTCTTTAAGAAGCCCTCCTACTCTGCACTCATTACCTGTATTAATTTCACCTGTTTCAACTTGTTACCTGTATAAAAGACACTTCTTCACACAATCAATCACACTCCAACCTCTCCACCATGGCCAAGACCAAAGAGCTGTCTAAGGACACCAGGGACAAAATTGTAGACCTGAACAAGCCTGGGATGGTCTATAAGACAATAAGCAAGGAGCTTGGTGAGAAGGCCTCAACTGTAGGCACAATTATTAAAAAATGGAAGAAATACAAGATAACTGTCAATCTTCCTTGGTGTCGGGTTCCATGCAAGATTTCGCCTCGTGGGGTAAGGATGATTCTGAGAAAGGTCAGAAATCAGCCCAGAACTACACGGGAGGACCTGGGCAATGACCTGAAGAGAGCTGGGACCACAGTCTCAAACATTACCGTTAGTAACACACTACGCCGTCATGGATTAAAATCCTGTAGGGCACGCAAGGTCCACCTGTTCATGCCATCACATGTCTAGGTCTGTTTGAAGTTCGCCAATCTGGATGATCCGTTAGAGGCTTGGGAAAGGGTCACGTGGTCAGATGAGACCAAAATAGAACTTTTTGGTATCCTTTCCACGCTCCGTATGTGGAGGAAGATGGATGAGTACAACCCCAAGAACACCGTCCCAACTGTGAAGCATGGTGAGGGAAACATACTTTAGGGGTGCTTTTCTGCAAAGGGGACAGGACGACTGCACCGTATTGATGGAAGGATGGATGAGGTCATTGACGGCATTAGCACCCGGGCAAGTGCCAGGGCCCTGAGCAAGCGAGGGGGCCCACTCGCCAGAGGGGACACCGGTGCCTGTGTGATTGCCGGTGCGCACGAGTTGGCCCCACACTTGCTCAGTGCCCTGGCCTTTGCGACACTTACCTGTCCCTGTTCCATCGCTACGGGATCTTCCGCATCTCCTGACTGTGAGTGCGCGATGAAGTCACGTCTATGCATCCTCTGCCTGAACAGTGACAGTGCAGAGAGCTGGAAGACTGCGACACTGAGGAGTTCAGAGCAAACCAGCAGCCAGCGGGGAGAGGTGAGGACTTCATTTTTTTTTATGTTTGAAGCAAAATATGGGGATCATTATATATGGATCTTTATATTGGCCCATAATACACTGGAGCATCATATATGGGGTCCATTCAGGGGTGGATTAAGGGTAGCCAGGGCCCCGGGCTGTTCAGACACTGTTCCACCCCCCCCTGTCATGTGACGGGGGTCATGTGACGGGGGTCATGATATACCCGAACCAGATTATTCCAGAAAAATGGCCGGGCCCTACTCTACTGTAACCTATTAAATATTTGGTAGAATCTGCAATACAATTTAGGTATATTTTGACCAATAATATCACATACAAGGAACAAATACCACCGCAACATGACCAGACCACAAATTACAACCACAGTGATCGAATAATATCACATACAAGGAACAAATACCATCGCACCATGTCAAGACCACATATTACCACCACTTGGTGACCAAATATCACATACAAGGGACAAATACCACAACACCATTTCCAGACCACATATTACCACCACATAGTGACTGAATACTACAATACTGATCAGTAAAAAACAACAACACAATACTATCACCATAAGTGCCAGTATTCACAGGAGATCTGTACTTAGTATGCAGTGTCTGTGTAGAGGTAATACAGAGATCACTGGTGGTATTATACACAGGAGCTCTGTAGATAATGTATAGGTAATACAGTGATCACTGGTGACATTGTACACAGGACCTCTGTATATAGTATACAATGTATAGTGTCAGTGTATAGGTAACACTGACTCACCAGTGACGTCTCTAGGTGAAGTCCTTCATCTTTCATCCAGCACAGACCGCCATCATTTCTTCCAGCCAGGACTCGTTTCTGCAGGAAATAACACAGTTATCTCGAGCTCCGCTTGTAGAACATATTACTTAATTTTTCACAACTTCTACATTACACCACATGAAGAAAAAAAGGCGATATAGTGTCACTCTGCACAGTAACAGGACCGACCCCCATTTAAAACAGTATACTCAAAAAATAAAATAAATACATCACTGCAGTAATAATATCCCTTAATTAGCCCCTATGGTAATAATATTCCACATCCTGGCCCCGTGTGTCTCATTCCTGGCTCCAGCCATATGTTCTCGCATCCTGCCCTCATGAGTATCCATTCTACCCCATATGATCTCCACATCCTGCCCCATATGTCTCCATCGTATCCATCCTGCCCCATGATCCAATCCTGCCCCATGTCTTTCATTCTGCCATGTGTCTCCAATCATGCCCCGTGTCTACATTCTGCCCATGCCTCCAGTCCTGCCCATGCCTCCAGTCCTGCCCCCAGTGTGTCCAGCAATCTGCCCCAGTATGTCCAGCATATTGCCCCAGTGTCCAGCAATCTGCCCCAGTGTCTCCAGCATATTGCCCCCAGTGTGTCCAGCATTGCCCCCAGACAGTGTGTCCAGCAATCTGCCCCAGTGTGTCCAGCATTGCCCCCAGACAGTGTGTCCAGCAATCTGCCCCAGTGTGTCCAGCAATCTGCCCCAGTGTGTCCAGCATATTACCCCCAGTGTGACCAGCAATCTGCCCCAGTATGTCCAGCATAGAGCCCCAGTGTGTCCAGCATATTGCCTCCAGACAGTGTGTCCAGCAATCTGCCCCAGTGCGTCCAGCATTGCCCCCAGACAGTGTCCAGAATATTACCAACCGTGTGTCCAGCAATCTTCCCCAGTGTCTCCAGCATTGCCCCAGTGTCTCCAGCAATCTGCCCCAGTGTCTCCAGCCATCTGCCCCAGTGTCTCCAGCCATCTGCTCCAGTGTCTCCAGCCATCTGCCCCAGTGTCCTCCAGCCATCTGCCCCAGTGTCCTCCAGCCATCTGCCCCAGTGTCCTCCAGCCATCTGCCCCAGTGTCCTCCAGCCATCTGCCCCAGTGTCCTCCAGCCATCTGCCCCAGTGTCCTCCAGCCATCTGCCCCAGTGTCCTCCAGCCATCTGCCCCAGTGTCCTCCAGCCATCTGCCCCAGTGTCCTCCAGCCATCTGCCCCAGTGTCCTCCAGCATTGCCCTCAGTGTGTCCACCATTATAAAAAAAAAACAAAAAAAAAAAACAAGCAGTCTCCTCACCTGTCCGCGCTCCAGGCGGCGAGCTCCCTGCAGCAGAGCACACTCGCCGGCGACTGACAATGACGTCAGACGCCGGCGACGTGTGCGCCTGCGGCCGACATCAGCCGCCAGCCTCCAATTGGCTGGCGGCTGTTGTTAACTATTGACGTGCGGGAGCGCGCCCGCACGTCAATAGGAAACCGCCGCAGCGCCGCCCGGAAGGGGCCCGGTGAGCAGATGAGAAGGGGCCTCTCTCTGCCCACCGGGTACGGCGGGGGGGGCACATAAATGCCGGCGGCGGCCGCCGGCATTCACAGATGATTATCAGAGGGTCAATCTGTGCGGTAGCCCAGGGCCCCCCCAGACCACTGGGCCCTGGGCTACCGCCCATATTGACCCTCTGATAATCCGCCCCTGGGTCCATTATATATGGAGCATCATATGGGGACCATTATATATGGAGCATTATATGGGGCTTAACATATACTGTATGGAACATTATATGGGACCCATTATGTATAGAGCAATATTTGGTAGCATTATACAGCATGGGCCATTAAATAGGGCTCATTATACTGTTTGGAGCATTATATGGGACCAGGGCCGGCTCCAGGTTTTTGAGGGCCCCGGGCGAAAGAGTCTCAGTGGGCCCCCCCCCCCTTTAATACATACCACGATTCATGATCGCATATAAACACAGCCATGTAGTATATAACACAGCCCACGTAGTACATAGCACAGCCACGTAGCATATAACACAGCCATGTAGTATATAACAGCCCACGTAGCATATAGCACAGCCACATAGTATATAACACGGCCAACGTAGTTTATAGAACAGCCATCTAGTATATAGGACAGCCCACGTAGTATTTAACACGGCCCACATAGTATATAGAACAGCCATGTAGTATATAGAGACACTTGCCCCATAGAGTGCTGCACAAACGTTATGGCCCCATAGATGCTCCATACAGACACTTGCCCCATATAGTGCTGCACAAACGTTATGGCCCCATACAGACACTTGCCCCATATAATGCTGCACAAACGTAATGGCCCCATACAGACACTTGCCCCATATAGTGCTGCACAAACGTAATGGCCCCATGCAGACACTTGCCCCATATAGTGCTGCACAAACGTTATGGCCCCATAAGATGCTCTATACAGGCACTTGCCCCATTATAGTGCTGCACAAACGTTATGGCTCCATAAGATTCTCCATACAGACACTTGCCCCATTTGCGGTTGCTGCAATAAAAATAAAAAACAAATCACATACTCACCTCTGTGTCGCTAAGGCTTTCACTTTCAATATTCACCTGACTTCGTTCCGGCGCCGCTCCATCTCATTCGTCTTCTGCACTGATGTTCAGGCAGAGGGAGCGCACTAACTACGTCATCGCGCCCTCTGACCTGAGCGTCACTGCTGAAGATGGAGCAGCGCCGGAACACGGAGGTGAATATCGCGCAGCGCTGCGCTCCCCTCCCCATTATACTCACCTGCTCCTGGTGCAGTCCCTGCACGTCTGTTCCTTGGCGCTGCAGCTTCTTCCTGTGGGGCAAGTGTCTGTATGGAGCATCTTATGCGGCCATAAGTAATGTTTGTGCAGCATTATATGGGACAAATATCTTTATGGAGCATCTTATGGGGCCATAATCAACATTTGTGTAGCACTATATTGGGCAAATGTGTCTATGGAGCATCTTATGGGGCCATTATTAACCTTTCTGAAGGATTATATGGGGCTCCTGATTCAATATGGATATTCAAAAACACTTAACCTAATGATGTCTCAATTAATTTTACTTTTATTGGTATCTATTTTTACTTTTGACACTTACCGGTAGCTGCTGCATTTCCCACCCTAGGCTTATACTCGAGTCATTAAGATTTCCCAGTTTTTTGTGGCAAAATTAGGGGGGTCGGCTTATACTCGGGTCGGCTTATACTCGAGTATATACGGTACAAACAAAGGTCTCTGTGCCAGATATTACGTTCTGTTTTTCTATTGCATCAAATACTTATTTCATGCAAAAAAATGATAATTATGTAAAAATCATACAATGTGAGTTTCTGTTTTTTACTTTTAGACCCTGTCTCTCACAGGTGAAGTGTACCTACAATAAAAATTACAGACCTCTCCATTCTCTGCAGATGGGAAAACTTGCAAAATTGGCCGTGTATCAAATACTCATTCCCCCACTGTATAATCAAGAAAGTGAAGAATTAATGCTGGCTAAGTGAAAACCAGTATAATTGTGAATCTATGATTGGAGATCCTGCCATCTGTAAAGACTACAACCTGCTAGTTCTGCTCTTGAATCCTCCGAGTTGTGATGTGACCGTATCTGCTTCCCCTCCTAGTGATCAATATACAGAAGCCACCTGTTTTTCCCCCTCGAAAATAATTACTTCATTTATTTCCTACTTTTCAGCTACATGGACCTGCCTCTCTTTGAATTATTCACAGAAGCTGATGTTTGGGTGCTGGTGGCTTTCACCAATAATCTGTGTTGGTCTGGTGCTGCTTTTTCCTTTTACATTATTTGCTCTTTTACTTTGGGACACAATATTGATTTTTTTTTTTAAATGCTGATCTCTGGTTTATTTCTTGTGATTTTCAGAGCACAGGCTATAGCTATTGGACAGGCCCTTGTTGATGGCAGATGGCTGGACTGTGTCACCCACCATGATCAGCTTTTCCGGGATGAATATGCCTTGTACCGGCCTTTACAGGTAGCGATTTACAACCACGCCAACATCTAATGGCAATTATAGCAACACTACCTGCCAACGTTATCAGGCAGTCACAAAATACCCATATATCTAGCATTAGACAATAAGAGGGAAGATGTTCACAGTATTGGTGGCCTTTCTGGGCCATGATGGGGGTCTTACTCTCCGCACCCCCACTGATCCGCTCGTCCTATTTACCCATTCTGACTACACAGTTGTGGCTTTGCTGGGTTTCATTGATGTGAATGGCACTGAAATGATGTGCTGTGCAGGTTGGGTTGGGGTGTTTGCAGCAGCTTACAGGAGTATTCACCCTTTTGGCTTTTTACCTATTTTGTTGTTACATGACAAAAATATTTAAACACAGGTTGTAATCCGATTTGTGTGTGATGCATCAGCACTAAATAGTCTCAGTTGGTGATGTGAGAAGAATATAGGCATTAATTACATTTATGGCCTCAATAAAAAATTGGCATGTGCATATGTATTCACCCCTTCTGCTATGAAGACCCTAAAATATTTTGCTGCAAGCAATTCCCTTCATAATTCCCAAGCTTAGTGAAAGGAAGTCCCCCTGTGCGTAATCTAGGTGTCACATGTCTGTCAGTATATTCACACCTGTCTGAAAGGCCACAGAGGCTACAACACCATTAAACACGCCAGTGATATATGCAGCAATATAGAATGTTCATCAGAAGAATGGCACCGCACAGAAGACTCAGTAACCTGGGCTGGAAGCATGACCTCACAGTACAGGAAAAGGTACTCCTGTATATAATGTGCACTAAGGAACTTGGAGTAATCACCAAGGAAAGGGATTGTTAGAAAACAGAAGTGTTTATGGGTACAAAGAACATAGATCTAAAAACATAGATCCCAAAGGCTGAAATGCAGGGTACGATGGACAGACGAGCAACACCAAAAAGTACAAATGGTCTAAAGACACAACTTCAGCCGACACGGAGACCTACAGCATTTCACACAGTGATGTGGAGAGCTGGACATGTACACGCTGCGGAGTGCTCACATAGCACCATTACAGGGCCATAACATAGTGCAATATAGAGCAAAGGCAAGAAGCCCACCTCAGCACTGTTCCTCTCAGTATGAAGCACTGTGATCTGACTGCCTTATTATATATGGTCCTTGTCCTGCACTGCGCAGGGATTACCTGTACCTATTGTGCATGGGGACCATATAGACATCTACTCCCTCATCTAGCTTCTTCATGCACAGGTCATTCAGCGTTCCATTACAAACTAAGGCAATTCACTTTTTTTTTTCTTGTGAATGTATCAGAAGCGTTTGTCTATTTATTGGGGGGTGAATAGTTATGCACACTAAAGTTTTCATTTTTTTTTTCCTATTTGTTTGCTTCACAATAAAAAAAATAAGACACAAATGTTCACAGTTGTAGGCATGTTCTATTAACTGATGCAAACCGGAAAAAAAGTGAAATACCAGGTTGAGAGGTAAGAAAACCAAACAAATGTGCCAAAGGGTGTGAATACTTTGACAGGCCACTGTAGCTGTTTGGGGGCAGAGAGTTGGATCCCCACTGACCAGATACTGTTGGCTCTTCCTAAGGATAGGTCATCACTGGAGAACCTTTTCTTGGCTTCTTGTAACAGTGGAGATATGTTGGTGTCGCACCGATCAGCTGAGGTGAATCTGTCCTGGGATCTTCCCTTGTGGAAGGCTTTTACGTGACTGTTTAATTTCTGGCTTCAGAGAATGTACTGTCCTTTCAGAGCACGGAGTTTTCAGAGACCCCATCACCTGACAGCGATTCAGTGAACTCCGTGGAAGGACATTCTGAACCATCTTGGTTTAAAGACATTAAATTTGATGACAGCGACACAGAACAAATCGTGGATGAAGGGGAAGACAACTTAACCAGTAAGATAAAAAGAAATCCATAAACTTCCATGTGGAAGATGTAAAAGGGCTGATCCAGCATGTTTCGCATCAGGGGGTTAGAGGCGCTATTGACGTTGCGTCATTGGCCATGTGACAGGTCTGATATGCAGTCCCTGGGAACTGTGCCCCAGACCTGTCGTCACCTGGCAGATGGTCATTGATGCAATGTCAGCAGATCCGCTCACCTTCCAGATAAACCCCCTATGGGAATGCCCAGCTCTGACATGGCCCATTAGTCTGAGGGGTCTTTGATGTGTGTAGTGCCAGAATCTGAGTGTGCGCTGCTGATACTGACGCGCACACCCCACTGTCTGCAGACCTTTCCCATTAGTTCCCACTTCATGCATCATGACTGCACGAGAGCATGCGAATGTCAGTGTGATGCCTGAATGCTGCAACTAATCACGGCCACATCCAAGGCGTTGTCTTTCACATGCCCTCTTGTGTGTGATGTGGTGGTCTTGTCCCCTGCTCCATAACCAGAGATCTGCTGCTTCCGCTAGTTCTGGCTTTTAATTACTAGCCGTTTCTCTGATTTTGCTTTGCAGCCTCTAGTAGTAGAAGCTTCATGTTTGGAAATCTAGATTCTCCACTATGAAGTCCCCAAGTGTCCATCCTGAGGTCCACCTAATGTATTCAGCTCTTCTCCTCTCCTTTATTCTTGTAGTTCCCCCATGTTTAAACCTGAATTGTTGGTTGCATTTAAGGACTGACCTTGGGGACCTCCACTTACTAAATGTAGTTTTTCCCCTCCACCCTGATTACCCCTTGTTTTCCCTCCTTTCCCTTTGCTTTCCTCCCCTTGCTTTATCGTGCAAAGACTCTGCAAGTCCTAGTAAGCGTACGTCAGTCAGCAGCTTCCAGTCTGCTATGGACAGTGACTCTGCAGCTTCCATCAGCCTCAATGTGGAGATGGACAACGTCAACTTCCACATCAAGAAGCACTCCAAGTACCCCCATGTGCCCCCTCACCCTGCTGACCAGAAAGGTATTAAGCCGCTCAGATGGCCTCTGCCACCATCTTCTTAACACTTTTATGCCTAGAATTGTGCCTTCTATCCATTGGTAGGATGAAAATGCTTAACCTCTTAATGACCAGGCCTGAACTATTGGCCAGTTTTCCAATTTTATTTTTTTCGTTTGTTTTGCTTCTTCAGCAGCCATAACGTTTTTGTTTTTTTTGTTTCAATGTTTTATGAGAGACCAATTGAAATATTGTTAATGCTGTTTTAATTATGTAATCAATACAGGAGTTTTTTTGCGACACAAAGAAAAAAGGAATTTGATTTTAGCTTTTTTGGTTTACTTTTTTGTATAGTTTTTGTTTTACACCAAATAAACTGTTGATTGAATTTTGCAGGTAAGTATGGTCATGTGAAAGTCTAATACTAAATCTAAGGTCTTTTTATTACATTTATTAAATGAAATGTATTTTGCCACTATGGTGACACAAGTCACTGGTGGGGCCTGATAGGATCCAGGAGCCGTGCTGTTTGAGCAGCCACTTGGCGATCAGCAGCGGTGCTGTTTTTTTTTGTGAACTATACAGATTAGTGCTCATGGAATGCTATATAGCTGGTGAATTGGAAGACAAAAGCGGTAATAAACAACTTCTGTCTTCTCCCCAGACACCCACCCTGCTCTTGCTAGATCACAGGAGCTTTGACCCCCCCCCCTTTCCACGTTCTGTCATTATACAATAGTGTGGGGTCAAAGTCCAGCAAAATCAGCTGTAAATGTGTTACCTGGTCATTAAGAGGTTAAATCTGTGGATCAATTATCCACAATTGTTGCATTCCAGTATGTTTTTATTTTAGTTTTTTACTTTACCCAAAAGGCAGGTGTCCGTAAAACGCAAGCATAGTATATAGGGATATGCCCTGCCTCAGTTTTGCTATATTAGGTATTGAAGTCACAAGCAGGACATTAGCTATTATGTTTTTGCTACATAATCTGAGGACAAAAGGGTTAAAACACTGAATTAAACTGTGTCGTTTATTTTTAACCTGTGTGCTGTTTACTTACAGTGAAGGTTTTATCACTAGGACATTATCATTGCTTGGTCTGATGTGCACCTGACTGCTTGTCTGACTCATCCCCCCTGTGATAAGCAGCTCCCTGTCTATGGACATTGTATATCCGGAGCCTGATGTGGGCGGGGGCAGCTTTCTCAGCTCTGCTGCATTCTATATGTAAAAGCTCTGTGCCACAACTGCTGTACCCAGTATGTAAGTGATACATTGCTGGACTCGGGGTCTCTTCCCCTACACCAGGCTGCTCTCAGATGAGGGAGCTAAAACCTGCTGACAGATTCCCTTTAAGTCTACATTTGGCTTACCTTAGTTATGCACATTTACAATAACTATGGTCATAATTTCTTGCCCATGGAGCAATTAATTGGCTTAAATTATAAGTATTTTGTTATAAATGTTTTCTGAGCAGTAGGAAGTGAATGCAGCGACGTTTTCTGCTCTGCTCGGTACTGGTTTTTCTGTATGTCCATGTACTTTTATCTCACAGCCGCATGCATATTTTTCCCCTTTGGGTTGCAGTAATTGTGTGCATGTTGGTTCCTTCCAGTAGTTGTATACTAATAAGCATAGACCACATACGTGAATCTCACACAAGCCTATATTTAGGGCCAGCTTTGCATTTGGAAGCAGTTTTTGATCCCTTCTGAAAACTCCTTTTTCTATAATGCATCCTCCAAGATTACCGGTATTTTATTTACCCATATTAATTGACACTTTTTTCACATTCATTTGCACTATATGCCCCCAAGAAAAGAGCGGTCAGTCTAGGGGGTGGGGAGAAGCTTGCGGGGACATACATCTCGGACTAGTCACGTCTGTCGGATGCACTTCCAGCTATGTTTTTCTCCGAAGCGCTACCGGGTGTGTAATGCATGATTCGGCCTTTGCTTCATGCTGACCGCAGTAAGGGCAACGAGAATCACGTGATCGGTTCCCTTTACCGTAAAATGGGAGTACAAATGTAATCAGGACTTGAGGACATGTTCTAACTTCACCACAAGCTGGTCTCGTATTACATACCAGCTGAAGCTTTGTCTCCTTTTCTTCCCCTAAAATATTATGTTTTCTGAATTCAAACCGGGGCCCCATTGCCTGTTTTGTCATATCTGTTATGTTGCTTATTGATGGGCAGAACATGGAGAATAGAGTAAACCAGAGGAGCCATTCTGAACAAATAGGATCTGTCGTTGCAGTCCCTGACCCCAATGCATCTTGCAGTTGACTTTCCTTAAGTCTAAAACTTACATAGCTCAATTTCATAGGAAACCAATTAATTTCTATGTGTAATTTTTTTTTATGGGCTTTGGGAGATATAAACAACATTTTAAAAGAAACAGGTGTGTTCCAGCGTCCAAAACTTCTTTAAAATTCAATGTTTTAATATTCAAGTGTTTCTCACTAAATTAGAATATCATCAAAAAGTCAATTTATTTCAGTTCTTCAATACAAAAAGTGAAACTCATGTATTTTATTACAAATAGAGTGATCTATTTCAAGTGTTTATTCTGTTAATGTTGATGATTATGGCTTACAGCCATTGAGAACCCAAAAGTCATTATTTCAGTAAATTAGAATAATTAACAAAAAACACCTGCAAAGGCTTCCTAAGTGTTTAAAAAGGTCCCTTAGTCTGTTTCAGTAGGCTCCACAATCATGGGGAAGACTGCTAACTTCACAGATGTCCAGAAGACAGTCATTGACACTCCACAAGGAGGGTAAGCCACAAAAGTTCATTGCTAAAGAAGCTGGCTGTTCAGAGCGCTGTATCCAAGCATATTAATGGAGAGTTGAGTGGAAGGAAAAAGTGAGGTAGAAAAAGGTGCACAAGCAACCGGGATAACCACAGCCTTGAAAGAATTGTTAAGAAAAGGTAATTCCAAAATTTGGGGAACATTCACAAGGAGTGGACTGCTGCTGGAGTCATTGCTTCAAGAGCCACCACACACAGACGTATCCAGGACATGGGCTACAAGTGTCGCATTCCTTGTGTCAAGCCACTCATGACCAGTAGACAACGCCAGAAGCGTCTTGCCAAGGAGAAAAAGGAGTGGACTGTTGCTCAGTGGTCCAAGGTGTTTTCAGATTAAAGTAAATTTTGCATTTAATTTGGAAATCAAGGTCCCAGAGTCTGGAGGAAGAGTGGAGAGAGACACAATCCAAGCTGCTTGTGGTCTAGTGTGAAGTTACGATACGATACGATACACTTTATTGATCCCGTGGGAAATTATGGTATCACAGCAGCACAGCTTAAATCATAAAAATCATAAAGGAATTACATAGTTGACATGACAGTGGAGTTGACAGAAGAACATTATACATTAGAATAGGACATACACAACAAGTGAACTGAAATGTAGAGAAATAAGTAGACGTTCACCTTGGTGGTTTAACCCTAATGTTATTGTTGTACATTCCCATGGCAGTTGGCACAAACGATTTCCTATATTTTTCCATCTTACACCTCAGAAGTATAAGCCGGTTGCTGAAGGTGCTCTTCTGTCTCATGAATAGCTCATATAATGGATGTGCATTATTGTTCATAATTGCCATACACTTTTTCAGAGTTCTTCTCTCCACTACCTCCCCAAGAGAGTCCAGGTTGCAGCCCACAGCAGAACTTGCCTTCTTAATAATCTTATTCAGCTTATTAGCATCAGAGGCCCGCACACTACTACCTCAGCACGTGATTGCAAAAAAGATGGCACTTGCCACCACAGATTGGTAGAACATTTCTAACATTTTGCTACACACATTAAAAGACCTCAGTTTCCTTAGGAAATACAGTCTGCTCATCCCCTTCTTGTAGACAATTTGAGTGGCATCTCCAGTCCAGTTTGCTATCCAAATGGACCCCCAAATATTTGTAACTCTCCACCTGCTCTACCTCCGTACCAACAATAGTGATCGGTAAGCATTCCAACTTAATCCTGCTATAGTTGGCCACCAACTCCTTAGTTTTCTTAACATTTAGTTGTAGATAGTTACCATTGCACCAATCCTCGAAATTCGACACCACCCTTCTATATTCCTCATCCCCCTGATCTCCCCTAATGCATCCCACAACCACAGAGTCATCCGAAAATGTTTGAAGGTGGCAAAGTTCAGATTTATACTGAAAGTCTGAAGTATACAGTGTGAATAGAAAGGGCGCAAGCACCGTTCCCTGGGGGGCACCTACACTGCTCAATAATCTGCTTGACACCACTGCTCCCATCTGTACAAACTGTGGCCGATCTGATAGGTAGTCAGTTATCCAATTTCTCATCCCCTCCTCAACCTTCATATCAGTCATCTTTTTGTGTAGTAAAGGTGGCTGCAGGGAGTTAAATGCACTCGAGAAATCGAAGAACATCGCTCACACCGTGGTTCCGTCAATCTCCAGAAATGAATGTACCCTATGTAACAGAGAAAGAATAGCATCATCCACCCCCAATCTATGTCGGTAAGCAAACTGAAGGGGATCGATAAAAGCATTGACCCTCGGTCTTAAGTGAGCAAGCACTAATCTTTCCAAGGCCTTCATAGCGTGAGATGTTAAGGCTACAGGACGATAGTCATTTAGGGTTGCAGGAGAAGTCGTCTTGGGTACCGGCACCAGACAGGAAGTTTTCCATAACACTGGTACCCTCTGTGTTTGTAGACTTCCAATAAATAGGCGCGTAAAGACAGTACACAGCTGGTCTGCACAAAGTTTCCATAATCATTGATGGTTTGGGGAGCCATGTCATCTGCTGGTGTAGATCCACTGTGTTTTATCAAGACCAAAGTCAGTACAGCTGTCTACCAGGAAGATTTTTGGAGATGGAAATTTCACTCTCCAGCAGGACTTGGCACCTGTCCAAACTGCCAAAAGTACCAATACCTGGTTTAAAAAGAGCAGTATCACTGTGCTTGATTGGCCAGCAAACTTACCTGACCCTAACCCCATAGAAAATCTATGGGGTATTGTCAGGAGGAAGATGAGACATCAGACCCAACAATGCAGATGAGGTGAAGGCTGCTATCAAAGCAACCTGGGCTTCCATAACACCCGAGCAGTGCCACAGGCTGATCGCCTCCATGCCACACCACATTGATGCAGTAATTGATGCAAAAGGAGCCTCAACCAAGTATTGAGTGCATTTACTCAACATACATTACAGAAGGCCAACATTTTGGATTTTAAAATCATTTTTCAGGCTGATGTTGTAAAGTATTCTAATTTACTGAGATAATGACTTTTGAGTTTTCATTGGCTGTGAGCCATAATCATCAACATTAACAGAAATTAACACTTGAAATAGATCACTCTGTTTGTAATGACTATGTAATGTATGAGATTCACTTTTTGCATTGAAGAACTGAAATGAATTAACTTTCAGATATTCTAATTTTGTGAGAAGCACCTGTAGTTGACACAATACTATTGAGCCCAGTAATTAGCTGCGGTGGTCACTTGTGTAGTTTTGATGTCATTGCTGTAGCCTGTCAACAGAGCCTTTTCAACAACGATGGAGAAGCATCACTATAGCAGCTATGGGAGGGGATGGCAAATGTTGTTCTGAACCTCCCCAAGCGCAGCAGTTGTAGGGAGGTTTCCGTGCTTACATTTTTTTTTCGTATGGGGATTTAAAAATATCAAAAGTTGCTGTACTCGTCAATCACTGCTCCAGTTGGACAGACTGCAGTGGTGTTGTAACTATATGTAAGCACTGCAGCCAATCACTCGGCTAAGCTGTTATGTCAGTGAAATAGGCACAAGTCTACTAAGCATGGTAATTGGCTGCAGCAGCAGGATCGACGACGACTGGCAGGAACAGTGGAGGGGCATTACTGGTACAAGGATGGCTGTATACAGCTACTTTTGTCATATTTAACCACTACAGTTCCATAATAAAGAATAAGCATATGATCCCGTAAAACCCCTTTCACCTGTCCACATGTTGTTGTAACCATATTACCCAGAGGAAGCCCACACAGACACGGGCAGCATGTCCAGATTTCATGGAGATGTTGTCCTTGGATAGATTTTTATCCAGGGGGTCTGTGACAAAATACAAATCCTTTATCCACAGTGCTACCCTACCGGCAGTGGTCCTGTTGGGCTTTCCTTCAGCCAGGAGCAATGATTGTCTGTATTCACCCCCTTCCCTTATTTATAGTTTAAGACTAAGTCCAGAATCAGCAGCCATGCCATGGTCCTAGTGTGGCCACATTGCACCCAAAATCTCCAGCAGTTAGCGATCGCTGTGGGCTTCCAATTGGCAACTTAAACTATCACTTGATTTTGAGGGAAAACCGTGTTATTTCTGTCAAAATCAATCTAGGGGATGGGGATTGGGGGCAGAGCGTGGTTCTTGGAATCGCTGGGTTTTCTGGCTGTGGCAGACCCATCAATCACATTATACACTATTCTGTGTAGGGGGCTAAACTTGCTACTTTGGGAATTATCATTTAAGTCACATAAGTGAAAATGTACATCACTAACATCTTTTTGTTGTTAAAACTGCAGTCTAATGTGAAAATAGCACTTTATATAGTTAGATTGTACCTGCTCATTTAGTCATAGGGGTGCTCCTCATTTTATTCAGTCACGGTTGTTCCTTCCCACGCAAAAATCAAAATCCTGCTTTAGCCCTGTACTATAGAGCCGCACTTGCGCAGTATTGGCCGGGGAGCTATGCATGCTCACGGAAGCTGTGTGTATTACCTAGCTTCGCTGATTGTGCAGCCGGAGATGCTTGTCACAGCGCAGGCACGGGGAGACGCTTGTCACTACGCATGCACGGCTTTCCATTCATCACTGCAAGTGTGGCTATACAATACATTGCGCAAGCGCAAGACTTTCCAAAGCGGAGTTGAGTGACGTTGGCGCAACCCTGGAAACATCCTTCCAACCTTGACTGGATGAAATGAAGCACACCCCTATGACTAAATGAGCAGGTACGAGCTAACTATATAAAGTGATTTTTACACATGATTAGACCACCGTTCTTAATTAAAAAAATGTGTTAGTGATGCACATTGCATCATTAACAACGCACTGGGAACAGTTTACATGCTAAAAAGGACATAACGTGTTCCCTTTGCTCTTACTTGGCTAATGTACAACCTGAATTTGCCAAGTAGAGTATTTTTAAATGTTTAGTGCGATTTGTATGTAGGTACTGTTAGATCGGCCCACTCAGCTGCACACAGAGGTAGACACGGGTACCCTGTGGCTTTAAGGACTTCCTTTGGCTTATTATAGGCAGCATAAACCAAGGTGTAATTTAGCAAATACAGCCCCTCTGGGCAAAAACAGGAAACCATAACAAAATGGTGGCAGAAAGCACAGTCCTACTGAGAGCGGGGTTCCTCCCACTCACTGCTAGCAGAACACACACGCTTCAGGTTTTAGCATCCAACACATGAGCGAACACTTTCCTGGAGTGTTTCCTCTCCAGGCACACTGAACACTGCTGCCTTTGGAAGGAAACTACTTAAGCCCCAGACCATGTGACTCATCCATCATGTGACTCATCCATCATGTGACTCATCCATCATGTGACTCATCCATCATGTGACTCATTTATCATGTGACTCATCCATCATGTGACTCATCCATCATGTGACTCATCCATCATGTGACTCATCCATCATGTGACTCATCCATCATGTGACTCATCCATCATGTGACTCATGACATGACTGTGACATCACACAGGCCCTGTCAGGACACGGTGGTGCCAGCTCTGCAGGTGGAGATCAGTGGACATTCTCCCACCCGCTCTATGAATGTCCACACAAAACCAGCCCATTTATGGAACTTTAGCTTCAGCCTCACCACACTTCAGAGTGCTGGGGGAAAATAGTTTATATCACTGATGCCATTAAGCGTAGTGACACATATGTCCCAACCAGTACTTTACCAGTGACTTTGTCACAGTACATACAGCAAATACTGATGTTCACTTCGTATACAATCTATACAGGTACCGTACATTGAAAATTGTCAAATATTGTCCAGTCCTGAATGTGTGAACAGAGCTGAGCTTACTGCATAGACTGTTTTACAAACCAAGTTCTTCTTTATGTTCCCAAATTTACTGAACAGGTACACAGAACCCAGAGCCAAGTTTACAATACTGGTGTAGTACCGGTGTAACAGGCCAGATTAACCCCCTGCCCAGAATATATCCGGGTTAAAGTGGCCTAGACCAGATTATACCCCTCTGGGCCTGAATATACCCCTGCTGCTGTAGATCAGATTTTTCAGGCTTATAAGAACCATTGAGTGATATACTCAATAACGGAGCCCCGGGCAGCAAACGGGGCCCCAGGCAGCACACGAGGGGGCAGAGACAGCGAATGGGGCCCCAGGCAGCACATAGAGGCCCCACGAAGCACAAGGGGCCCCAGGCTGCGCACAGGGGTCCCAGGCTGCGCACAGGGGTCCCAGGCTGCGCACAGGGGTCCCAGGCTGCGCACAGGGGCCCCAGGCAGCGCACAGGGGCCCCAGGCAGCGCACAGGGCCCAGGAAGCACATGAGGGCAGAGACAGCAAATGGGGTCCCAGATAGCACACAGAGGCCCCAGGTAAGTAGTGCACAGGGGTTCCAGGCAGCACACGGGCCCCAGAGAGCACATTGGGCCCCAGGCAGCACACGGGGGGCAGAGACAGCGAATGGGGCCCCAGGCAGCACACGGGGCAGAGACAGCGAACGGAGTCCCGGGCAGCACACGGGACCCCAAGAAGTACATAGGGGGGCAGAGACAGAAAATCGGGCTCCAGGCACCACACGGTGCTCTAGACAGCGCACAGGGCCGCAGGCAGTGCATAGGGGCCCCTGGCAGCGCACAGGGTGCAGAGACAGCGCACAGGGCCCCAGACAGCGCTCATGGGGCAGAGACAGCTCACAGGGGCCCTGCACGCTGTCTCTTCTCCCCCTGCGCACTGTCTCTTCCTCCCCTTGCGCGCTGTCTCTTCCCCCTCTTGCGTGCTCTCTCCTCCCCCTGTATGCTGTCTGGAGCCTTGTTCTTGAATATATCACTCAATCCTGTGTGATGACTGGGGCGCCTGTGCGATGTTTGGGGCCCCTTGCACTGTCTGGGGCCCCATGCACTGTCTCTACCCCCTGTGCGATGCCTGGGGCTCCTGTGTGCTGCCTGGGGCCCCTGTGTACTGACTGGTGTCCCGTTATTAAGTATATCACTCAATGGTTCTCGAAAGCATGAAAAATCTGATCTACAGCAGCTGGGGTATATTCTGGCCCTGGTTGGAGTATAATCTGGCCTAGGCCAATTTATACCCCAGGGTATAGTGCGCTGCCTGGCGCCCCGTGCGCTGCTTCGGACCCCGTTAGCTGTCTCTGCCCCCGTGTGCTGTCTGGGGCCCTGTATGCTGTCTGGGGCTCTGTGAGCTGCTAGGGGCCCCTGTGTGCTACCTGGGGCCCCCTGTGCGCTGCCTGGAGCACCCGTGTGCTGCCTGGGGCCTGGTGTGCTGCCTTTATAGCCTTTTTACTAGGCACTGCTCCTAATAGCCAGATTCCTACTCCACACTGATGAGGGGCAAAAACCCCGAAACAGCTGTCTGTGGATGGATACCATGCTTGGCATAGGTGGCTTTCCTTCGTAGGATGCTGCCCTTCCCGTGGTTGTTCCTTCCCGGGGAAAGGCCTGGCTATTCACTGCTTGCGTCGAGAAACACGTGATGGTGTCTCCGCAGCTTCTTTACATGCATCTGCATATTTCCCATAAGGGATGGGGGCAGTGTTCTGGAATCACTGCGTTGAGAAACACGTGATGGTGTCTCCGCGGTGTTGGATGTTTTGGTCTCCCCGAGGCCAATCATCTGTGTCTTTATAGCCTTTTTACTAGGCACTGCTCCTAATAGCCAGATTCCTACTCCACACTGATGAGGGGCAAAAACCCCGAAACAGCTGTCTGTGGATGGATACCATGCTTGGCATAGGTGGCTTTCCTTCGTAGGATGCTGCCCTTCCCGTGGTTGTTCCTTCCCGGGGAAAGGCCTGGCTATTCACTGCTTGCGTCGAGAAACACGTGATGGTGTCTCCGCAGCTTCTTTACATGGTGTGCTGCCTGAGACCCCATTCGCTGTCTCTGCCCCATGTGCTGCCCTGGGGCCCCGTGTGCTGCTTGGGACCTCGATCAATGTCTCTGCTTCCCGTATGCTCCCTGGGGCCCCTGCGTGCTGCCTGGGGCCCTGTGGGCCTCCTGGGGCTGCGTGTGCTGCCTGGGGCCCTGTGGGCCTCCTGTGGCTGCGTGTGCTGTCTCTGCCCCCCTGTGTGCTGCCTGGGACCCCTTTCGCTGTCTCTGCCCCCTTTGTGCTTCTTGTGACCCCGTTCACTATCTCTGCCCCCTCATGTGCTGCCTGGGGCCCCGTTTGCTGCCTAGAGCTCCGTTATTGAGTATATCACTCAATAGTGCTCAAAAGACTGAAAAATGTGATCTACAGCAGCTGGGGTATAAACTGGACTTGGCCAATTTATACCCCGGGGTATAGTTAGGCCTAGGCCAGAATATACCCGGGGTTAATCTGGCCTGTTACACTGGAACCTGATATATTTCTAGAACCAGGTGTACAATGCAGGTTTGGAACCAAAACCAGGTTTATAACTCAAATCCAGGAACAGAACAAGGTGCACAACATGAATGCAGGAGTAGAATGTTAGGCTCACTTGGTGAGGTGGATTCAGGAAAATCTAGGTCAAGGTGGACACACTGACCTATGGCAGTAGCACAGCAGGCTGTTAGCAGGTCAAACAGTAAGGCCCTGAATTATAGGCTATTCTGGATCTCAGACAAAGAGAGGAATCGCAGCACACAGATGTAGGTACAGTAGCCATATTCCCAGTTTATGAAGATCACATGGAATGATGGCTTTACCATTCAATAGCAAGCGGAGGCTTAACCAGCAGGTCTGAGGGTTTGTAGAAGTCACAGGTGTGTGCATAGTTGATAGGAACAGAAAACACTGGATTGTAGTAGACTCCAAACAGCAACTGAACAAATTACTGTCTGAATTCTCATACATGGGCTGGAGTCACACTAGCCATTTTAAAATCTGTCCGATTTTGTTCCTGCAAAGTCGGACAAGTGTAATGAAAGTGTCATGCATTTTTCACACCTAACATCTGATTTGCATCTGAATGCAGTACGATTGCTATCCGAATACAATGCGATTTTAACATGAGCTTTTACATAGAGCAATTTTCTCATTTACACATCGTTTTCAAAGGAAATATTCTTCAAAACACATAGATAGAAAATAAATAGAATAAAAGCCGGCAATTCAGCAGCCACGTACAGTAAAATCACAGCAGGACACAATAGAATATATGGATTGCATACAGTATATACACACAGAATAGATATATATATATATAAATGTTAGTGACATACAATTAGTAGAGTGTGTGTATGCAGCTTTCTGTATATGTATTTAATTATGAAAAGATTATTTTTATGGAAAAAAAATGGTGTGGGCTCCCGTCTAACGTTCTTAACCAGCAGAGGGAATGCTGACGGCTGGGGGCTGATGTTTATAGCCTGGGAAGAGGGTAATACCCATGGAGCTTCCGCTATTAATACAGTATCAGCTCACAACTGTATACTTAGCCTTTACTGGCTATTAAAATGGGGAATTCCACAAATGACGTAGGGTCCCCCTATAATTAATAACCAGCAAAGGCTAGGCAGACAGATGCAGGCTGATATTAATAGCCAAGCAAGGAGCCATTGATACTGCCCCCCCCTCCCCAAGCTCTCAGCCGCCCCAGAAAAGGCGCATCTATATGATGTGCCAATTCTGGCACTTAGCCTCGCTCTTCCCACTTGCCCTGTAGCAGTGGCAAGTGGGGTAATAGTTGGGGGGTTGCTGTCACCTTTATATTGTCAGATAACATCAAGCACATAGTTTAGTAATGGAGAGGCGTCAATAAGATACCACTATTACTAACTATTACTAGAAACACACACCCAAAAAAAGTCCATTAATTGAAAGAATGACACAGACTCCTTTTAATAAATCTTAATTAAACCATGCTTACTGCATCACTGATTCCAGAGACACCATTCTCCCCTGCAAAAGAATTAAAATAACAAACAACAATATTCCTCACCTTTCCACATAGAAGATGATAATTCATTTGTCCCACGATGGGTCTAGCTCTGCTACATCTAGATGGCAGGTTTCATAGTTGTATGATGCGACCATACAGCCTGTCATCCAGCAGAGACACTGCGCAGCATCTACTATCGCTGCCCAATGTCTCACAGTGAACTTCTATAACCTGCCAGGACTGAAAGGTTGCATGAGGATTGTTCTGCCATGCTCAATGCACTTGGGCATGAAAAATCAAGATCCAATGCTGGCAGCTCCCTTTGCAATTGTCAACCAATGATGTCCCAGATGTCTTTGATGGGAAACACATTTGGAGATTCTGCAGGCCATGGTAGCATGAATGGGCCACTCAAGCTGCTCTTAGTGGCACAAGCAATGTGAGGCCTTTTGTTGTGTTGAAAAATGGCTCCTGAGAAACTTTCATTTTCCCTCATGAATGTCTCTTCATGGCATTGCCTACATGGTCTACAGACCAATTTACGAATGTCTTTGCATTCAAGACAAAAGTGGCTCACATCACTGAAGAGGAAAGACCTCAATTCCACCCTTAATTGCCATCTTGTTTTGCACCATGACCTCTTTGAGAGCGGTGGCTAGAGGTCTGTGGTGACATCTTGCTAGTAGCCAAGTGTCACGCAAATGTCTTTTGAAGGATTGTGCAGACGCTGACTCCTTAGACATGGTATGTGACATTTAATTCCACTTACAGAATGGATCATTACATGCCAGTCTTCAACATGACCACATTGGCAACGTCATGAAGAGGCCTTCATGTGGGAACATCACGCTTATCCTACTCCTGGTCCAGTATGCCATATCTGTTTGCAGTGTGACTGTACGTACACATTCACACTGCAACCTTTAACTGACAACCTAGGATAAAAACAGTAACAGCTGTCCTGCACTTTGAAATAAGCAGTAGTAATACATGTAAAAAAAACAGAGGTTGTCTCTATTTTTTATTAAGAGAGTGTAAAAACTGTCCCACCAAAATGTGTCCCCAATAAAGATAGTCCCTATGGTTTCTATATATTATTTTTATTCTAGGTTTTGCGTGATCAGTAAGCTGGCTTCCTCTTGGTGGTTTTTTAGGTGGTCAAAAATGACTGTTTTTTTCAAAAAACAATTAGTTTCGAGAAAAGCTCTTTTTGGGGGGAGTTTTTTTTGTTTCCTGATATGGTTTTGAAGTGTTTTTAAACTGCAAGAAAGCAACATACACTTTATTATTTTCCACCTGTCGCTTTTTAAAACCTCTTCAGGAAAAAAAAGGCCCAAAACACTTCATATGAGTAACAAAGTGAATTTCCAATAGAAATGAGTAGGAAGAGTCTTTCAAGAAGTTTTTGACGAAATAAAACAACAAACAAAAACGACTTTATCCTCTGCCGTGTTTCCTTGGTCCTCCTATTCATCTTGACTTCTGACATTTCAGTAACACAGCAGCGGTTGTCTCCATACATAAGCAGAGGTGGGAAGGCTACGAAGAACAGAAACTGTCGGTAGTGCACGACCTCTCCCTAATGGCCGCTACACCACTCGTCCTCTTGCACACCGGTCTACAGGCCAGCACCTCTCTTTTTTGCCAGAAACGTTTGCCGTGTCACCAGTGGAGGACACGTAGAACCTTTCTAGTGTATAGATAGAACCTGGATCGTGTCTTCTCATCGTAGTGCATTTCTGCTCTGTTCTCTTGGTTAGGAATAACAAGGTGATAATTTCGCATGCTCCTTTTTGAATCGCCCTGTATCTTCTTGATAAATGATTTCTTCCATTGGTCTGGTCTAGTGACGCGGCTGAATAACTCTGCCTTCAATTATTTTGTGATCAAAGTCTAATGAATGGATATCGCTCCTTCCCATTCCGCTCTATAGAGTCCTTTTCTGCTGATCAGTGTGACACTAATTCAATCCATCCTGGTTCAGCATTGCCACACATAGAAATCCAAACATTCCCAGGGACGTTTAATAAGACTTCAGCTTGTTGGATTAGTGATAATGCGAAATTTATTTCATCTTTGTAAAGCTAATGATTTGGTTTAATGCATTTGAATGCAGGGCAAGAATGTATTGTCATTGTGCCTTGTAAAATATTCCTGGTACAATGAACTCCTAAATGTATATTCTTCCTTGTGTATTCTCATTTCCATTCTACATTTCTATGCCTTTATTACTCCATTTTCTAGAAGACATGCTTTTATATAAAACATGACAACACAAGGATGATGTTTGTATTGTGGGAGGAATGTGGATCACATAGAGTCTCCTTGCCCTGTGTGTGTCCAGTCTCCGGGCTGAGCGAGGCCGTGCTTCTGCAGGGAGACAGCAGTGTTAGGGAAGCCGTCATTTGGGGGTTTCCATGCAGATGACTCAGTCCAGGGCGCGCTCTGTACTTCATATAGTCAGAACTTTTGAGTAATTTCTGTTCCCTCATTTTGCTCATGTAGAGTTTCTCCTGTCTGAAGATGGTGGACAGCAGATGATCTCAATAAGTGACGCATTTATAAAAGGTAACACTTTTTTTTGTCTTGTTTAAAGTGTATTCTTTTTATTTTTAACCCTTATGGATCAGGGTAAGAAATCTGCACATACTTTTGGGTTTCCTGTATAGTGACAACTTAAGATCCAATGATTCCAGGCATAAGCCTGAAGAAGGCATTCATGGACATCCTGGCCTTCAATAGTAAAATGCGGCATGATAACCGGGATTCTGGTAGGGGGATAACGTAGATTTGAGAAACTCAGTGTGTGAGCTGAACAAGTGTGAAATAAAGGGGAAGCAGAGAGAGAAAGCAAAAGGAGTTTACAGAAAAAGGAAAATGTTAGAATCAGCAGAAAAGGGTCTGACTACTGGGGTCACAATGATAGAGATGCAGTGAGTAATCTGACTTTTTTTATATACTAGAGTCATTATTTAACAGACGTGTGGAGGAGAAATCAAAAGACCTTCCTTTTACTCCATTGGGCTGGCACCATAACACCCTGGATCAGCTGCGAGAAGAAAATGGAGAAAAACAGGCCATGGAAAGGCTCTTGTAAGGAATAGTCTTGTTTCTGTGTTAGCAGAATGGAGGCGCAGAACATTGAGAGTTTTGGATTTGTTTCTCTCTCTCTTTCAGATCGGCCAACCACAGTCACATGATGTCGCTTTTGCAGCAGCTGCTGTACAATGAGTCGCTGTCGCTCTCTTGGCGAGACGTGATTGTGCCAGTCGTATGTCAGGTGGTGCAGACTGTCCGACCTGATGTCAAGAACGATGATGATATGGATATTCGCCAATATATCCACATCAAAAAAGTATGTGGTGTCATGTGGTGGAGCATTAGGTCCTCTTACTGAAGGCAGAACACTTGTGTATCCTCTACAATAATGATCACTGCCAGAAAAAGCTCACTATTCTAGAAAGCCAATGTTTTATTATGCTTTACTTATCTTGGACTGGTTTATAATTCACTGGGCTTTACAAATGAGTTGCATCTGCAACTGGCTTAAAGGAAATCTGGCAACACATTTTTGCCACCTAATCTGACAGCAACATAATATAGAGTCAGAGAACCTGATTCCTGTGCTGTCCCTTACTGTACTTTTGCTAAAATCTGTTTCCCCTGTAGCAGATGATCATTAAAGCTCTAGTAAACCTACTGCCAGGTAGTTCTCAATATTCATGAGCTGCCATGTCGTTCTCAATATTCATGAGCTCTGTATTGTCCTGCCCCAACCACTGCCAGCTTTTTGCCTATCCACAGTGTACAGCTGGGCATTCAGAGAACTAGTAGAATTTTAGCAACCTGCAGGAAGAAGCCCAGTAAGTAACACATCATTGGAATCAGGGTCTATGGGGGGGAAGCTGCAGGAGCGCGCCGGCAGATCCCCCTGACGTAGTGCTATTTAAGGGAGGCACGCCGGCCAAGCAGAGGCTCATATGATTTGCTATGGAGTCACAGCAGCACGACATAATGCAGGTGCTCACAGGAGAAATGGCAGCCACGTCTGGGCAACAGTGGTGGCTCTTCGAGCGGACTACCCAGGACCAGAGGTTCCAGGTCAAGTCGGCTATCTCCAGCAGAATAAAAGATTCTGCTGTCTCTAAAGGAGAGATTTCGGATGACAGTCTGCCTCCTACCCCTATATACAGTTGAAACCAAAAGTTTACAAACACTATATAAAAAGACGCATCTGCATGTTTTTCTACATATCTGACAAGAAATCAGAATAAACCTTTCCTATTTTAGGTTAATTATGATTACCATAATTATTAATATTTGACAAATGCCAGAGTAATGAGAGAGCGAGAATGTTTTAAGGCATTTTTATTACTGCAAAGTCAAAAGTTTACATACATTTCAGTAGTATTTGGTACCATTGCCCTTAATTAATAATAAGGATTATGGTCATCCTAATTGACCTAAAATGACAAAAGGTTTATTCTGCTTTCGTGTCAGATATTGAGAAAAACATGCCTATGTGTCTTTTTATATAGTGTATGTAATCTTCTGGTTTATGCTATATCCTCTAAGTGGTGAGTGATCTACATGTGCAACCTGTTGAGGTTTATCTTTCTTTCTTTCTCTTCTCTATGGTAGGAATCCCCCAAAAATGTTCAGCTAAATCTAATCACAGGGCATGTGCTTTGCGTGGTAAGTGGTTAGCCAGGACATGGCCTAAGAGAATATGCCAATCTGGAAGAAACCCCAAATTTCTCCTCCAGTCTGAGATCTCTCATTATAAGAGAGGTGGAGAACTCTTTGAGATCCCTATCTCACTCAGGGAAGGCATCACAGAAATGCAAATATCTGCCAAGATGTCAACTATGGAGTCTGATGAAGGGTCTCCTCTGAAAGTGACTCAGGGACCTGTCATTGCTTTCCACTGGATTAAGTGGACAATCGGGTAAAAGCAGTGAGGCCAACAATGGGGCTAGTCTACCACAGAACCAAAAATCTATGCAAGACATAATGTTTGGGGCTTTAGATCAGAGAAAACATAAGACCTTACCCATTAACAAGAGCATGCAGGAGCTCATATATAGAGAATGAGGAAAGCTAGATAAAAGGGCCCTCTTCCTTTTTCTTTCAAGAGGAAGTACCTCTTTGAATAGGAGGCAAAAACCTCCTGGAACAAGGCCCCAAGTTAGATCTCGCTATTGCTAAAGTCTCAAGAAAATCTTCTCTTCCCTTTGAGGACACAGGGTTATTGAAGGACCCTTTTAGATAGAAAGATTGATACCTTCCTTAAAGGGACATGGGAGTCGTCAGCGGGGGCTCTTAAACAGCCATAACTCACAGAAAAATACCCAAAAGAAAATTCAGAAATAACCATAAAATATAGCTTTTATTAAAAACATACATGTGCACTTGCCAAACACCATCACCAATAAATAAGCGTACTATAGGAAAGGCCGGAATAGTGCCAAGCCCTACGTTCACTATGTGTTCCCTACCTGCCTGCGGAGGTTGGCACCCTATTTTCCTGCGCCTTGGCGCCCCCGCTCCACGCCGGCTATCCCTACTAATCCCTATAGCACCCTAATAGGTTAGGGGGAGAGACATATCACACATACAACGATAAATGTGAATAGCTTGAAGGGACAAAAAATATGTCAGTATGGCTAGCTAGCTATATCTAGGGTTCTAAACTCGCTTGGTAATCTGTGTCCCTTTACTCACATATATACCATTTTTAGCCAGCGTAAATGTTGTAACGGCAGATAGGAACTCAAAATTTTTAGCCAGCGTAAATATTGTAACGGCAGATAGGAACTCAAAATCTAGGGCTAAACACACATGTACTTTTGGTCTGTTACAGCATGTAGTTTGCACTGGGGAAATGTATGTGTTGTAGTGTCAGACATACACCATGCCACCTTCTGATATCTCATTACCACACTGTAGCATTAGATCTACAATACGTGCCTAGACAGCCATAGTTTACCGCATTCATTAGTGGCATCATTAATATTTTAAATCCAGATGCAGACCAAAAGTTCAAATCTCATAATATCGTTATGCAGAAAATTCCTTTAAACTCTCTTTATGCAGAGTATCCCTTTAAACTCAACGCGTTTCTCCCCTTCTAATTCTAAGAGGTTCATCAGGAGTATATTCTGATAGCAAAGGGTTACTTAGCTCATATCCAAATTCAGTATGTCAGATGTAGATGGCTGCACCACCGGGCCGATACCCTATCCTTGTAGCGCTACAAGGATAGGGTATCGGCCCGGTGGTGCAGCCATCTACATCTGACATACTGAATTTGGATATGAGCTAAGTAACCCTTTGCTATCAGAATATACTCCTGATGAACCTCTTAGAATTAGAAGGGGAGAAACGCGTTGAGTTTAAAGGGATACTCTGCATAAAGAGAGTTTAAAGGAATTTTCTGCATAACGATATTATGAGATTTGAACTTTTGGTCTGCATCTGGATTTAAAATATTAATGATGCCACTAATGAATGCGGTAAACTATGGCTGTCTAGGCACGTATTGTATATCTAATGCTACAGTGTGGTAATGAGATATCAGAAGGTGGCATGGTGTATGTCTGACACTACAACACATACATTTCCCCAGTGCAAACTACATGCTGTAACAGACCAAAAGTACATGTGTGTTTAGCCCTAGATTTTGAGTTCCTATCTGCCGTTACAATATTTACGCTGGCTAAAAATTTTGAGTTCCTATCTGCCGTTACAACATTTACGCTGGCTAAAAATGGTATATATGTGAGTAAAGGGACACAGATTACCAAGCGAGTTTAGAACCCTAGATATAGCTAGCTAGCCATACTGACATATTTTTGTCCCTTCAAGCTATTCACATTTATCGTTGTATGTGTGATATGTCTCTCCCCCTAACCTATTAGGGTGCTATAGGGATTAGTAGGGATAGCCGGCGTGGAGCGGGGGCGCCAAGGCGCAGGAAAATAGGGTGCCAACCTCCGCAGGCAGGTAGGGAACACATAGTGAACGTAGGGCTTGGCACTATTCCGGCCTTTCCTATAGTACGCTTATTTATTGGTGATGGTGTTTGGCAAGTGCACATGTATGTTTTTAATAAAAGCTATATTTTATGGTTATTTCTGAATTTTCTTTTGGGTATTTTTCTGTGAGTTGAGTTTCAAGCTACCCTAAGCATTTATAGTATATACTGTGAGAGATTCTTAAACAGCCATAGCGGCAACTTGTACAGCCAGGTCGCTTATGATCTGGTTAAATACAGTAGATTAGAAGACCAGCTGAAGGATAGCACACCCCAAGAATCCTAGCCACACTCCCGGTAATGAAAGGGGCGGCAGCCCTCTTATCAGATTCAGCAAGATTAGCTGCCCGATCAGCAGCGTTATCTAACTCGGGAAGCAGAGTCGTCTGGCTAAAATGCTAGCCGGGAGACATATAGGCAAGGGAGAAATTGTGTTCTCTCCCATGTGTACTTGAATACTTTTTTGGTCCTGGATGATATCGTCGAGAAGACAGGGGTAAGGAGGTGTTTCCAAAATCCCCCTTTTCATCCTTAAACCAGCCCTTTCGTTGGATGAAATTTAAACTGGATGCTGAGAGAGCAGGATAGGTGGGATTCCCAACCCAAGAAAGTAGAGGGTTTGTTTTTGCTGGTTCCCTCCCCCCCAAAAAAAGACCCTCCAAGTAACTATCCCCCAGGTGGGGTGGGGGCTCTCATTGTTCCTTGCAGTCTGGAAAAAAAATGTCCAGTGTTTGGATCCTCAATCTAATAAAATCAGGGTTGAGACTGGAGTAGAGATATGGGTTGAGAACAGGAGCAGAGATATGGGTCGATAGCTGAATGTAGATATCAGGTCGAGGGATGGCTTCTTCATGATAGGTGTAATTGTGGTATGTTTGAAACTGAAGGAAAGGTACCAAAAGCTAGTGATAAGTTGAAGAGATAGGTTAGGGCTGGATTGATGATGAGGTTGGGGAGGAGGTGGGATGGGATGTACAGTCATGGACAAAAATTTTGAGAATGAGACAAATATTAATTTTTTCAAAGTCTACTGCTTCATTTTTTCTATTGGCAATTTGCATATACTCCTGAATGTCAGAGTGATCAGCTTAACAGCAATTACTGTACTTGTAAAGTCAATATTTGCCCAGAAAATGAACTTTAACCCCCAAAACACATTTCAACATCATAGCAGTCCTGCCATAAAAGGAGCAGCTAACATCGTTTTAGTGATTGATCCATTAACACAGGTGTGGGTGTTGATGAGGACAGGGCTGGCGATCAATCAGTCATGATTAAGTAAGAATGACATCACTGGACACTTTAAAAGGAGGCTGGTGCTTGGTATCATTGTTTCTCTTCAGTTAACCATGGTTATCTCTAAAGAAACACGTGCAGCCATCATTGTTCTGCACAAAAATGGCCTAACAGGGAAGAGCATCGCAGCTACAAAGATTGCACCCCAGTCAACAATCTATTGCATCATCAAGAACTTCAAGGAGAGAGCTTCCATTGTTGTCAAAAAGGCTCCAGGGCGCCCAAGAAAGACCAGCAAGCGCTCGGACCGTATCTTAAAACTGTTTCAGCTGCGGGATCGGACTACCAGCAGTGCCGAGCTTGCTCAGGAATGGCAGCAGGCTGGTGTGAGTGCTTCTGCACGCACTGTGAGGTGGAGACTCTTTGAGCAAGGCCTGGTTTCAAGGAGGACAGCAAAGAAGCCACTTCTCTCCAGAAAAAACATCAGGGACCGACTGATATTCTGCAAAAGGTACAGGGAGTGGACTGCTGAGGACTGGGGCAAAGTCATTTTCTCTGATGAATCCCCTTTTCGATTGTTTGGGACATCTGGAAAACCGCTTATTCGGAGAAGAAGAGGTGAGCGCTACCACCAGTCTTGTCTCATGCCAACTGTAAAGCATCCTGAAACCATTCATGTGTGGGGTTGCTTCTCGGCCAAGGGAATCGGCTCACTCACAGTCTTGCCTAAAAACACAGCCATGAATAAAGAATGGTACCAGAATGTCCTCCAAGAGCAACTTCTCCCAATCGTCCAAGAGCAGTTTGGCGCCCAACAATGCCTTTTCCAGCATGATGGAGCACCTTGCCATAAAGCACAGGTGATAACTAAATGGTTCATGGAACAAAACATAGAGATTTTGGGTCCATGGCCTGGAAACTCCCCAGATCTTAATCCCATTGAGAACTTGTGGTCAATCATCAAGAGACGGGTGGACAAGCAAAAACCAACACATTCTGGCAAAATTCAAGCATTGATTATGCAAGAATGGACTGCTATCAGTCAGGATTTGGTCCAGAAGTTGATTGAGAGCATGCCAGGGAGAATTGCAGAGGTCTTGAAGAAGAAGGGTCAACACTGCAAATATTGACTTGCTGCATTAACTCATTCTAACTGTCAATATACCGTAACCTATTGGTACTCATAATATGATTGCATTTATATTTCTGTATGTGATATAAACATCAGACAAACACTAATAAAAACCAGAGGGCAGCAGATCATGTGAAAATATAATTTTGGTGTCATTCTCAAAAATTTTGGCCATGACTGTAGTCAAGGGTGCAGGTTGTGATATGTAATTTGGAGAGGAGATGAATAAGCTCTCCTTCAGTCATGGTGGGGAGGAAGGTTAGTGGGGAGGGCAGTGGTCTGGTATACATAGGGCTTGTGGTGTTTGAGTAGTAAAGACTTGCCTGCTTTGGTCGATCTTGTTGTTTAAGTGTATGGCAAAGTCTTCTGCAGAGATGAGGGAGATTGGAGGGGGGAATGGTGGGCGGAGGAGGGAGTTAAGTGTTACCTAACTGTTTGGGGTTGTGGAATAAAGGCATCTATGTCTGATGAAGAGACTTGAGTAGTCTTGAAAGCCTGCAATTTGTTACCATTTTTTCAGTGAGCCATGAAAGGTATCAACCATTGAGGACTCTCAATTCTAAATATTTTTCAGTGCAATGACATTGTTATATGGAGATTTATTGTTTTGTCTTGTTTCCTATAAAAAGAAAATACTGTATTTTTCAGCCTATAAGGCTACGTTCACATTGGCGTTCCGCCAATGTGCGTCGCTGTTGCGCCGGCGACGCAGCAGCGACGCAGCGGCGACGCGCCCCTATGTTTAACATAGGGGACGCGTGCGTTGTTTTGGTGGCGTTTTTCGCCACGTGCGTCGTTTCCGACGCTAGCGTCGGACGCAAGAAAACGCTACATTGTAGCATTTTCTGTGCGTCCGATTTTCGTCAAAAACGACGCACGCGTCGCAAAACGCGCGCGTTTTTGCGCGCGTTTTTACGTGCGTCGCGCGTTGCGTCGCCGACGCAGGGCGGCGCAACGCTAGTGTGAACCTAGCCTAAGATGCCCCTGACTATAAGATGCACCCTAGGTTTGGACAGCAGAAAATCCTTTTTTCCTACTGATTGACACTTCCCTGGGGTTTTAAAGTGGAGCGGTCATTATCACTAATGTGAATGCACTATGGTAGAATAGGAGGTAATGGATCTATGATTAATGTTGCTCTGCAGCATGGGTATTATACACATAAAGCTCTGCAGCACATACATTATATACACCCTCTGTAACACACATATATAATACACAAAACTACTGCATGGAGGGTACACACACTGAATTCTGCAACTTACACACACAACTTTGCCACGTGCACAGTTACATGTACAGCTCTGCCACGTTCAGAGTTACATATACAGCTCTGCCACATGCACAGTTACATATACAGCTCTGCCACATGCAGTTACATATAGAGCTCTGCCACATGCACGGTTACATATACAGCTCTGCCACTTTCACAGTTACATGTACAGCTCTGCAAGATGCACAGTTACATGTACAGGTCTGCCACGTGCACAGTTACATGTACAGCTCTGCCACATGCACAGTTACATGTACAGGTCTGCCACGTGCACAGTTACATATACAGCTCTGCCCCGTGCACATTTACATGTACAGTTCTGCCACGTGCACAGTTACATATACAGTTCTGCCACGTGCACATTTACATGTACAGTTCTGCCACGTGCACAGTTACATATACAGTTCTGCCACGTGCACATTTACATGTACGGCTCTGCCATGTGCACAGTTACATATACAGCTCTGCCACATGCACAGTTACATATACAGCTCTGCCACGTGCACAGTTACATATACAGCTCTGCCACGTGCACAGTTACATATACAGTTCTGCCACATGCACAGTTACATATACAGCTCTGCCACGTGCACAGTTACATATACAGCTCTGCCACGTGCACAGTTACATATACAGTTCTGCCACGTGCACATTTACATGTACAGCTCTGCCACGTGCACAGTTACATATACAGCTCTGCCACATGCACAGTTACATATACAGCTCTGCCACATGCACAGTTACATATACAGCTCTGCCACATGCACAGTTATATATACAGCTCTGCCACGTGCACATTTACATGTACAGCTCTGCCACGTGCACAGTTACATATACAGCTCTGCCACATGCACAGTTACATATACAGCTCTGCCACATGCACAGTTACATATACAGCTCTGCCACATGCACAGTTATATATACAGCTCTGCCACGTGCACATTTACATGTACAGCTCTGCCACGTGCACAGTTACATATACAGCTCTGCCACATGCACAGTTACATGTCCAGCTCTGCCACGTGCACAGTTACATGTCCAGCTCGGCCACGTGCACAGTTACATGTACAGCTCTGCCACATGCACAGTTATATATACAGCTCTGCCACGTGCACATTTACATGTACAGTTCTGCCACGTTCACGGTTACATGTACAGCTCTGCCATGTGCACAGTTACATATACAGCTCTGCCACATGCACAGTTACATGTACAGATTGGCCACATGCACTTTTACATGTACAGCTCTGCCACGTGCATAGTTACATATACAGCTCTGCCATGTGCATAGTTACATATACAGCTCTGCCACGTGCACATTTACATATACAGTTCTGTCCCGTGCACATTTACATATACAGTTCTGTCCCGTGCACAGTTACATATACAGGTCTGCCCCGTGCACATTTACATGTACAGCTCTACCACATGCAGTTACATATACAGCTCTGCCACATGCACAGTTACATGTACAGCTCTGCCACGTGCACATTTACATGTACAGCTCTACCACATGCAGTTACATATACAGCTCTTCCACATACACAGTTACATGTACAGGTCTGCCACATGCACAGTTACATGTACAGGTCTGCCACCTGCATAGTTACATGTACAGGTCTGCCACATGCACAGTTACATGTACAGGTCTGCCACGTGCACAGTTACATGTACAGATAGGCCACATGCACAGTTACATGTACAGCTCGGCCACATGCACAGTTACATGTACAGGTCTGCCACATGCACAGTTACATGTACAGGTCTGCCACGTGCACAGTTACATATACAGCTCTGCCACGTGCACAGTTACATATACAGCTCTGCCACGTGCACAGTTACATATACAGCTCTGCCACGTGCACAGTTACATGTACAGATCGGCCACGTACACAGTTACATATACTACTTATACAGCTCTGCCACGTGCACATTTACATGTACAGCTCTGCCACATGCAGTTACATATACAGCTCTGCCACGTGCACAGTTACATATACAGCTCTGCCACGTGCACATTTACATGTACAGCTCTGCCACATGCAGTTACATATACAGCTCTGCCACGTGCACAGTTACATGTACAGATCGGCCACGTACACAGTTACATATACTACTTATACAGCTCTGCCACGTGCACATTTACATGTACAGCTCTGCCACATGCACAGTTATATATACAGCTCTGCCACGTGCACATTTACATGTACAGTTCTGCCACGTGCACAGTTACATATACAGTTCTGCCACGTGCACATTTACATGTACAGTTCTGCCACGTGCACAGTTACATATACAGTTCTGCCACGTGCACATTTACATGTACAGCTCTGCCACATGCACAGTTACATATACAGCTCTGCCACGTGCACAGTTACATATACAGCTCTGCCACGTGCACAGTTACATATACAGTTCTGCCACATGCACAGTTACATGTACAGATTGGCCACATGCACTTTTACATGTACAGCTCTGCCACGTGCATAGTTACATATACAGCTCTGCCATGTGCATAGTTACATATACAGCTCTGCCACGTGCACATTTACATATACAGTTCTGTCCCGTGCACATTTACATATACAGTTTTGTCCCGTGCATAGTTACATATACAGGTCTGCCCCGTGCACATTTACATGTACAGCTCTACCACATGCAGTTACATATACAGCTCTGCCACATGCACAGTTACATGTACAGCTCTGCCACGTGCACATTTACATGTACAGCTCTGCCACATGCAGTTACATATACAGCTCTTCCACATGCACAGTTACATGTACAGGTCTGCCACATGCACAGTTACATGTACAGGTCTGCCACATGCACAGTTACATGTACAGGTCTGCCACCTGCATAGTTACATGTACAGGTCTGCCACCTGCATAGTTACATGTACAGGTCTGCCACGTGCACAGTTACATGTACAGATAGGCCACATGCACAGTTACATATACAGCTCTGCCACATGCACAGTTACATGTACAGCTTTGCCCTGTGCACATTTACTTACACACTCACATTATTCATTATCTCATTTTGCAGTTCCTTCCAGTCAAATGACTGATCACATGACCTGAAAGGTCCTTGAGCTAGTTGGTTGAAAGGCCCTCCAGCTGCCCAGGAGGTGCCCTGCACCAATCACCTTGATCAGTGTGTGGCAGAAGGAGAGAGTGCAGTTTTCTGTGGTTGGAAAGGACACGTTGTCAGCCCTCTACTCTAACAGGAAGCTGCTTTCAGACTATTAAATGCACTCACTGTTTAGCAAGATTTGTTTGTTGCTAAAAAGTATGTAATCCGAAAAATAAGATAATTGCAGGAAAAGTGACATACAGATATCGCACCCACCATCATTGCCACACAATACACTGTGACTGAAACATCTAAAGCATTTTATTGGTCCAAAGTTGCATCTTCCTCATTTCCCAGTAGCTTCTAGTCCCCTGTTCCCTGCCTCTCCTTTAGTCAAAAAAATGTCAGCAGTATGTTTCTTTTACATTTTTTCTTTCTACATTGTTGAACTGGAATATTTTCCAGAACGGCCATTCTTCGTTATGGCATACACCTACATGGTTTAGATTTCATCCTACAGTTTGTTATACATATATTTATTATGTGTTTTGTATAGATCCCTGGTGGAAAAAAAGCCGACTCCATGGTGGTTAACGGTTTTGTCTGCACCAAAAATATTGCCCACAAAAAGGTAATGTCCTTCCTGTCCTGCAGATGTATCCTGTACAGATGTTATCTTACCTGTGCTTACTGTTGTTTTCTTTGTTTCAGATGTATCCCAGCATTAAAACCCCCAAAATTCTGCTGTTAAAATGCTCCATTGAATATTTGTACCGAGAAGAGACAAAGTTTACATGCATTGATCCAATCGTCCTTCAGGTTAGTCATAGAAAATCAAATCCAGACTTGCAGAGTACTGAAACTTGGACTCGGGTCACCTAAACTGAGACAGCGGGCAGCACGGTGGCTCAGTGGTTAGCACTGAAGCTTTGCAGCACTGGGGTCCTGGGTTCAAACCCCACAAAGGAAAACATCTGAAAAGAGTTTGCATGGGTTCGCTCCAGGTAATCTGGATGGAAAACAGTCTCAAAAATCCACACAGCATTGTGTTGAAGGACTACTACTGTTAATGATTGTATGGTCCAGATATAAGTGATGTACCCCATCGTTCAGTGTTGGCTATTATTCAATTATTTATTAATGACAGAAAATGGGATTACTGGTGTTTCTATTTTGCAGATGACACCAGACTATGTAATATAGTGGTAATATAGTGCAGTCTGTGGAGGATGTGCATAAGTTACAGGCTGATATGGACACACTGATGTTTGGGCATCCACTTGGCAGATGAGGTTCAATGTGGATCAATGTAAAGTTATGCATCTGGGCACCAATAAGACATGGGTACCAAAAGTTAAAAGAGAGTAGAACTAGGAGTCACTTGTAGAGAAGGATCTGGGTGTACTTGTAGGTTGTAGAATAAATAAGCATAGTTACTTACCGATAACGGTATTTCTCAGAGCCCATGACAGCACTATGGAGAGAGGGGGTCCGCCCTTCAGGGACAGGGAACCTACAGAATAAAAGGGCGGTACCTCTCCCTCGCATCAGTGGTTTACAGAGCATCGGCGGACCTCCAGGTTAATAATAACAGAAATATATACACATTATAATATTGCTTATCATAAGAAAACACCGTGCCTATACAAAAAACACGCTACAGACAGTAAAACATGCTCACCGCACATGTGATGGGAGGGAATAAACAGGTGCTGTCATGGGCTCTGAGAAATACCGTTATCGGTAAGTAACTATGCTTTCCTCAGTCTCCCGTGACAGCACCACGAAGAGAATTACAGAGATTTTGTAGTTTTAGGGAGGGACCACAGCCTGAAGAACCCTTCTCCCGAAGGTTAAGTCAGACACGGAGGTCAGATCTAGGCGATACTGTTTAAAAAAGGTTGAAGGTGATGACCAGGTGGCTTGCTTTACAGATTTGTTCGATACCTCAGACCTCTCCGCCCCTGAGGTCGCCATGGCCCTTGTTGAATAAGCTTTCATCCCCTCTGGAACGATGTTCCCACTGGATAAGTATGCCAAGGCTATTGCATCTCTTATCCACCTTGCTAAGGTACTCTGAGACGCCTTGAGTCCCTTTCTAGGCCCCTGGAAACACACAAAAAGAGAGCCCTCCTTCCTACATCTCTGAGTCGACTCTAGGTACTGAACCAGACATCTCTTAACGTCTAGAGTATGAAATCGTTCCTCTTCCCTATTCCTAGGATTTGAGCAAAAGGAGGGAAGAACTACCTCTTGGGACCTATGGAATCAAGATGCGACCTTTGGTAGGTAGGCTGGGTCAGGCTTTAGGACAATTCTATCATCTAGAATTTTCGTAAAAGGAAGACCTGCAGAAAGGCTCTGAATGTCGCTCACTCTGCGGGCTGATGTTAGAGCTACCAGGAGGACAGTTTTAAAGGATAATATCCTGAGAGGGGCTGCGTCTATGGGCTCATATGGGGGACCTGTTAGTGCCGATGGTACCAAATTTAGATTCCATGAATTTAGTTTCTGGCTAACCACCGGCCTGGATCTGCCTGTGGCTTTAATGAACTGCGTCAACCAAGGGTCACCTGCAATGTCTTGATTGTATAATGCCGCCAAGGCTGACACTTGTACTTTCAGAGTACTGACTGTTGGACTGACTGACTGCCTTGTCCCAGACCTTATTGTTGAAATTCAAGGATTTCAGCAATTGGGACCACATCCTGAACTTTTACTTTGGAGGTGGATAGGATTTTTTTCCAGACTTTACCATAAGCCTTTGAAGTCACTGGTTTTCTACTTCTTAATAGAGTAGAAACTAAGATCTCCGAAAAAACCCTATTTCTCAGCAGCGCCCCTTCAAAATCCATGCTGCTAAATGAAGGTTCGCCACCTGCGGATGTAACACCGGGCCTTGAGATAGAAGGTCCGGAACGTCCGGTAGAATCCAGGGGTCGGAGATCGATAGCATCCTCATCCAGTAGAACCAAGTTCTTCTTGGCTAGAAAGGGGCTATAAGTATCATCGTTGACTTGTCTTCCCTGCCTGTCCGTATAAATGCTGGAATAAGTATCAACGGGGAAAGGCATAAGTTAAGCTGTGGGTCCATGGAAGTGTGAAGGTATCAAGGACCCGAGGATTCCCCTTGGGGTTCAGGGAGCAAAACGCCTCTACTTTTTTGTTGTTGACATCGGCAAATAAATCTGTCTCCGGGGTTCCCCACCTCTTAACAATCTGATCGAAAATGGACTGATTAAAGACCCAATCTCCTTGTCTTAGCTGAGTGCGGCTCAGAAAATCTGTCTTTTTATTTTCCACCCCCGAATATGTAGTGCAGAAAGTGACAGGAGGTTTTCCTCCGCAAAGCTGAGGATTCTGGCGGAAGTGTTCATTAGAGCTTGGGATCTGGTCCCCCCTAATGGTTTATGTAAGATACTGTTACCTGGTTGTCCGAAAATATGCGGACATGATGTCCCCTTATAAAGGGAAGCAATTTTAAAAGAGCGTGACCTACTGCCCAGAGTTATTTCTGGTTCGAGCAAGCTGCTAATTCCTGGCTCCCCCTGAGTCATTTGAATGTCCATGTGGGCCCCCCATCCCGTAGGCCTTGCGTTGGTAGTAATTATGTGGGTGTGGTCTTATTACCCAGGTGATCCCTCTGGATAGATTGTTGATATGCTCCCACCATAGTAGGGAATGAATAGAAGAAGAATTTAGAGTTACATGACCTTCTAAATGACCTCTTAGTGTCGTCTGATTTTCTAATATATCCCACTGGAGACTTCTTGTGTGTAGTTGTGCCCACTGTATCGCCAGTAGACAAGCCGAAAGAGAGCCCAGTAGTGACATGGCTTTCCTCAATGTTATCTCAATGTTATGGAGGGGTTCTTTTAGGCTTTTGTTACCATATGAATAATTTTTTTCTTTTTTGTGCGCTGGATGGCAACATTCTTGTTTTTGAGAGTCCAGTGTTAGCCCTAAGAATTCTTGTATTCTGCTGGGCTCTAGTCTTGACTTCTCTAGATTTAGAAGCCAACCCCATATTCACTAGGGTTGTCATCACTCTGTCCCTCTGCTCTCTGCAGTGTTAGGCCGAATCGCTCGATATTAGAAAATCGTCCAAATAGGGAATTATAAGGATGTATTTTTCCCTTAGATGAGCCATTATTTCTGCTACTATCTTTGTGACCACGCAGGGGGCTATAGAGATTCCGAAAGGAAGGGCCCTGTATTGGAATTCTCTTATCTCCCCTTTTATGGAAACTGCTAGTCTGAGGAATTTCCGAAACACTTCGTGGATGGGGACGTGATAGTACATGTCGCTGAGATCCTAGACAGTCATAAAACAGTTCGGGAATAGTATTTTGATGATAGATTTTATTGACTCCATCTTGAATTTTTGTTTTTTGACATATTCATTCATTTTACGTAAATTTATTATTGTCCGATAAGTACCGTTTGGTTTCGATACTAGAAATAACAGGGAGTAAAAACCCTTCCCCATCTCTTGAGGGGGTACTTCCTGAAAGACTGATTTGTCTACTAGGTTCAAGAACTCGCATTCTACGGCCTTTTGTTTCTCTACAGAGGATCTTAGGGGAGTCACTACATAGTTTTGAGGGGGGAGAGAAAGGAAGTATAGCCGTAAGCCTGATTTGATTAGATTTAATATCCAAGGGCTGCCTGAGATTTTTTCCCAGGCTGGAAGGAAATGGGTTACTCTTCCCCCCACCCTGGGCAAACCATCACTTTGAAGATTTTTTGTCTTGGGAAGAATTGCCAAAGAGGTACCCTCTGTTTTTCCTTATTCCGTCATCCCATCTATTCTGACCTCCCAGGGGTTTCCTGCGAAAAAACTTTTTTGCTCCGAAAGGACCGTTTAAATGACACAGGTCCTAGGTTCGGGAATCCCTTTTTATTGTCTCCGGCTTTTTGGAGGCTATCATCCAAAATTTCTCCGAATAAATATTGGCCCTCACATGGGATCGAGCATAACCTAAGTTTAGTCTGTAGGTTCCCTGGCCAACATTTAAGCCATAAGGTTCTCTGGGCTGAATTTGAGATGGCTGCAGATTTATGCTATGTGCACACATGTTGTGGATTTTGCTGCGGATCCGCAGTGGATTGGCCGCTGCGGATTCACAGCAGTTTTCCATGAGTTTACAGTACCATGCAAACCTATGGAAAACAAAATCTGCAGTGCACATGCTGTGGAAAAAAACGTGCTGTTTATTCCGCAGCATGTCAATTCTTTGTGCCGATTCCACAGCGGTTTACACCTGCTCCATAATAGGAATCTGCAGGTGGAATCCGAAAATCAGTGCAGAAAAATTCTCACACCTTTCTGCAACATGTGCACATACCCTAAGATGTTAAACGGACAGAATCAGCCGATGAATCTACTAGAAAGGCCGCTGCACCTCTTATGGGAATGGATTCTAAGAGTTTATTTCTGGGCGCCCCTTCCCTAGTTGTTTTTCTTTCTGGTCTACCCATACCATTAGTGATCTGGAGGTACGTGTTGCTGCTATAGCTGGCCTCAGGTTTCCCCCTGATGACTCCCAGGCCCCTTTAAGAAATGTCAGCTTTTTTATCTAAGGGGTCTTTAAGTGTACCCATGTCCTCAAAAGGGAGGGCAAATTTTTATTGAGGCTTTAGCTACAGCAACGTCTAGTCTAGGGGCTTTATCCCAAGATGAGGATGCCTCCTCTTCAAAGGGGTATTTCCTCCTAAGGGAAGGTACCAAGGAATTTTTTCTATCTTGGTTTTCCCATTCTTTTTTGATTAAAGCCTGGATGTTTTCATTAAGAGGGAGCGCTTTGCGTTTCTTTTGCCCTAATCCTCCAAACATAATAACTTGTACTGATTTATCAGGATGAGGTCTACCATACCCATAGTAGATCTCACTGCTTTTAATAGTGAGTCTACTTCGTCAAGGGGAAAACAATGACGCCCCCCATTTCCTCATCCGAGATTGCGGAGGAAGAGTCTGACATATCCGAGTCAATAGTCCCAGAGGTCGAAGGGTCAGATTGAGAATATGTTATGGGGTCCTTCTTTTTGGCTTTATCTCCCTGTTTTAGGGATGAAAGGGCACTCTGGACCTCTGATCTGATTACAGATTTGAGTTCTGATGCAAAATCCGGGGTTTCCTCACAAACCATTTGTTTTGTACAAGAGTCGCAGAGCTTCTTGATCCAGGATTCCGGCAAGGCTCTGTCACAGGTGGGACAACTCCTGTTTTTAGTTTTCCCCAGTCTCTTCCTACCCTAATGAAGGGAAGAGAAGGACCCACATTACAATAGTGAAGTTTCTCGAAGATCATTCACCAGTGGATGCGGTCACAGGTACTGGTTCTGGAAGAAGGATAAGGTCTCGGAGAAGATCATCCACGGAAGGAGACATGCTCGTTGCAGCAGAATTGCTGTGCTGCGTGGAATGGCTACTGGACCGGTTCCTCCTTCTTTGATCCTGCCCTTCTGACTGCTTGCGGCGGTTATGTTGCTGCTGCCATTGCCTAAGCTGCGGCTGCTGCTGTTGGTGCTCCTGCTGCTGGTCGCTGTCCTCCATTCAGAGGGACTGCATTCAGCAAGTGTTTGTTTACAGCAGGTTTTTAAAAATTGCCACACGTATGACATCACCTCCCCCAGCCTAAAAGCGCTTCTGGGTATGCGCCCACCCGGGAGCTCCGAAGGACTTAATTGCATCCGAGTTGGCGGCTATCTTGGTGCACCCACGCTACACTGCGCGTGCGCCTGCCCAAACCCGAAAGTCTCCCTTTATTTCCAGTGTGGTGACCATCTTACTGCACCATCAGGGTACACACTATCCGTGTGTATCCCTGTTGGGAACCCGGAGCCCCTACCTCCTTTCCTGAGCGGCAGCCACGCTTCTCCTCCGCTCACCCTGCAGACCCCTCGGATGACCCTGGATCATCCGGATCTTCATCAATCGGCGTCCTACAATTCAGGTATCACGAAACTGAAGGTTCCCCGTAAGGGACAGGAAACCACTGATGCGAGGGAGAGGTACCGCCCTTTTATTCTGTAGGTTCCCTGTCCCTGAAGGGCGGATCCCCTCTCTCCGTGGTGCTGTCATGGGAGACTGAGAAGAGAGCATGCAATGTCGATCAGCGGCTTCTAAAGCCGGTAGGAAAAAGCCAAGTATTAAGAGGCCTGGACTCGTGGAACAGAGATGCAATGCTGCCACTATACAAAGTACTAGCGCGACCTCCTCTGGAAGATGCTGCTCATTTCTGGCCTCCAGTTCATAGGAAGAATGCACTGGACTTCAGAGTTACAAAGAATAACCACAAAACTAATGATTGACATGGAGGATCTGGTTTTGAGAAAAGATTAACATTAGATGTATTTAGTCTCGAGAAGAGACATTTAAAGGGGGAAATGTGGTTAACCTGTACAAGTACATAAACTGCCCAAATTAAAGGTATGGTTAAAAGCTGTTTGATATAAAATCCACAATGCGGCATAGCCCCTGTCTGGAGAGGATAGGTTACTCTCCAGAGGTCAGGAAGCCTCTTTACCATAAGAACTATTCTGTAGAATTGTCTACCTCAGGAGCTGACACTGCCGAAACGTTTCATGGTTTTTAATAAGGCCTAACTGGTTTTAGAGAAGAAAATAACATAAATACTTAAGTAAATGTATAAAATGTTCTGAATACTGATCCAGCAGATTACACTTGGGATCAGGAGGGAAACACCTGCTCTATGGGGAATAATGGATCTACCAATATCCCATCCCGTTATCCCTTCCCACCACTCTGTTACATTTAAGGCACATGTGTTTTGTTTTTTAGCTGTAGTTACCATGACTATGCAAAATGTTGTGTATGTATTGCTTGGTTATTATATTAGCTACCCTCCATCTTTAACAAGAACAACTGATATTCTAAAGCTTCCTTTATGACTCGTAGTATTATTATTATTTATTTATTATTATAGCGCCATTTATTCCATGGTGCTTTACATGTGTAGTATAAAGTGACCTTGAGTTTATGAGCTAAAGGAAAATTGTGACCTAAATGTTAAAATGCGCCAGGTTCTGTTGTCACGTTCAGCAATTGTGCCAATTTTAATGCCAATAATAGCGATGCGTGCGAACAATATGGTGGGACTGCTGACAGACCACATTTACATGTTGGGGTCCGGCAGTGACACAGATCTTAGTCTTTAGATTTGGTCTGGTAGTTGGCTTCGATCTTGGTAAAGCATGAAGTGTTTGGCTGAAAAGTATCATCCTGTCAGCACTATGGCGATGGATGAGCGGATCCAACCTTTTTCCTGCCCGCAGTAACTGATCAACCATTTATTCTGTCCTGATATATTACACTGATATGTGCCGAAAAGGACATTTTATTAATTTTTCACCCTTGGTTGTCTGTATTTTACTGGTTAAGTTGATGTTTTGATTTTCTTGTTTTTCTCTGTCAGGAAAGGGAATTTTTGAAGAACTATGTCCAGAGGATAGTTGACGTTCGACCAACGCTAGTTCTGGTGGAAAAGACAGTGTCACGGATAGCACAAGATATGCTGCTGGAACATGGAATAACCTTGGCCATCAATGTTAAACCGGTGCGTAATGTAGTCACAATGATAAAGCCAAAACTGATTATTTAGCAATGACAGTGCCAAATTGTGTTCGAACATTCAGCTGTTGAAAACGACAAATGGCTTTATTCAACCGGGCTAAGAATGGAAATCTGAGTGTGCGGTGGGGATTTCTGTGTGTGAGTAATACACGCTTTCACACTGGCTGCAATGTGGAGCCATAAATTCTCATGCTTTACGTGTTCCTGGGTGGATTACGGTCATTGATCTTTCTTATGCCTGGACATTTTCTTTTCCTTCTGAATCCTATGATGTGAATAAGGAATGGATTGATAACTTTTTTCTATTTCTATATCTAACATGTAAATCCTTCCCATGGCTTTTATCAAACAAGTACACGTAAAAGAATGCATATAAATGAATAACTCGCAGCGTGTCTGCAGGGCGTCTTGTGACCGTGGTGGGACTCATAAATGCTTGCCATCTGACGCATCTGCTCAAAACACTTAGAGATCACTGATTTGTAAGTGTGTCCTCATCGAGGACAATTCAGAGGCTTGTGTCCTACACTGCTGCCTCAGAAATCAGCGGCTGACTTGGGATTAAGTGGCGCCCTGTATGGCAGAATAAAATAGCAGATTGCTGTAGCACCTACCTGTACCTAGATCTGTTACCTGGGGAAAATGGTGTCCTGGGTGACCCTGCTGGCCTGCCTGTGTTCCTGGCCTCCTATTTTCAGGCATAATAAAGCCAGGAAGAGACCAGTCATGGTTTTAAGCTGCAGCAACCTGGAAAATCAGCGTCTGCACTCCATTTTATCAATAATCAGCATAACATAGTGTGCCACATAGTGCTAAAAAGGTTAAAAATGTAAATTAAGACTACTGACAATCACTAATGTACAGCAGTGTCAAGCCCCCTCAAAGGCTACTTTCACATTAGCGTCGTACGACGCACGTCGCAATGCGTCGTTTTGCAGAAAAAACTATTCACGGTGGAAAATGAAATGCTAGGTGAAATCCCAAGAAACAATGAAAACCCTATATTAAGGGTCACCAATCTAACCCAAGAAGAGGTGCGGAATCGGCTAAATAAGATTAAAATAGATAAATCTCCGGGTCCGGATGGCATACACCCACGAGTACTAAGGGAACTAAGTAATGTAATAGATAAACCATTATTTCTTATTTTTAGGGACTCTATAGCGACGGGGTCTGTTCCGCAGGACTGGCGCATAGCAAATGTGGTGCCAATATTCAAAAAGGGCTCTAAAAGTGAACCTGGAAATTATAGGCCAGTAAGTCTAACCTCTATTGTTGGTAAAATATTTGAAGGGTTTCTGAGGGATATTATTCTGGATTATCTCAATGAGAATAACTGTTTAACTCCATATCAGCATGGGTTTATGAGAAATCGCTCCTGTCAAACCAATCTAATCAGTTTTTATGAAGAGGTAAGCTATAGGCTGGACCACGGTGAGTCATTGGACGTGGTATATCTCGATTTTTCCAAAGCGTTTGATACCGTGCCGCACAAGAGGTTGGTACACAAAATGAGAATGCTTGGTCTGGGGGAAAATGTGTGTAAATGGGTTAGTAACTGGCTTAGTGATAGAAAGCAGAGGGTGGTTATAAATGGTATAGTCTCTAACTGGGTCGCTGTGACCAGTGGGGTACCGCAGGGGTCAGTATTGGGACCTGTTCTCTTCAACATATTCATTAATGATCTGGTAGAAGGTTTACACAGTAAAATATCGATATTTGCAGATGATACAAAACTATGTAAAGCAGTTAATACAAGAGAAGATAGTATTCTGCTACAGATGGATCTGGATAAGTTGGAAACTTGGGCTGAAAGGTGGCAGATGAGGTTTAACAATGATAAATGTAAGGTTATACACATGGGAAGAAGGAATCAATATCACCATTACACACTGAATGGGAAACCACTGGGTAAATCTGACAGGGAGAAGGACTTGGGGATCCTAGTTAATGATAAACTTACCTGGAGCAGCCAGTGCCAGGCAGCAGCTGCCAAGGCAAACAGGATCATGGGGTGCATTAAAAGAGGTCTGGATACACATGATGAGAGCATTATACTGCCTCTGTACAAATCCCTAGTTAGACCGCACATGGAGTACTGTGTCCAGTTTTGGTCACCGGTGCTCAGGAAGGATATAATGGAACTAGAGAGAGTACAAAGGAGGGCAACAAAATGAATAAAGGGGATGGGAGAACTACAATACCCAGATAGATTAGCGAAATTAGGATTATTTAGTCTAGAAAAAAGACGACTGAGGGGCGATCTAATAACCATGTATAAGTATATAAGGGGACAATACAAATATCTCGCTGAGGATCTGTTTATACCAAGGAAGGTGACGGGCACAAGGGGGCATTCTTTGCGTCTGGAGGAGAGAAGGTTTTTCCACCAACATAGAAGAGGATTCTTTACTGTTAGAGCAGTGAGAATCTGGAATTGCTTGCCTGAGGAGGTGGTGATGGCGAACTCAGTCGAGGGGTTCAAGAGAGGCCTGGATGTCTTCCTGGAGCAGAACAATATTGTATCATACAATTATTAGGTTATGTAGAAGGATGTAGATCTGGGGATTTATTATGATGGAATATAGGCTGAACTGGATGGACAAATGTCTTTTTTCGGCCTTACTAACTATGTTACTATGTTACTATGTTACTATGTAGAAACAAGAAGTCTCTGGTCCCTGAATTTATCTTTCCTCTCTTCCACTCCTGACCCAGCTGCCCCCTCATCCTCCCTGCCAGGGACTTTTGCAGTGACTCATGAAGGGAAAATTGACCTCCTGTTTCTACATAGATCTCTGAAGGATTCAGTTAGTCAGTTGTTAATCAAGTGATATGCAATTCCACTGTGCTAGAATGATTAAAAATGAACAACCCCTAAAGACTGCTCAAATGGATGCAGAAGAGCAAGCAACTGACACTTAAAAATGCAAAAGAAAAGTGAGTTCATCACTTATAATAAACATGTCACTTATTTGTCCTGTAATATCACTACTCATTTGCAGAGAATCTGGTTGGTTACTTGAAGATGTTCGCTGCAATCTTTGGATAGATTTTTGGAGGTTTTTTTTATACATTTGTGCTGTGAGTTATGTAAACCCATTAAATGGAACCTGTCAGCAGGATTGTGCACAGTAACCTACAGACACTTACGCCGTTATCCTGATTACAATGATACCTTGGGCGATGAAATCTGTCGTGTGTTTGTTGTGTAATCTTTGCTATTTGCCAGTATGGCTGCTGACAGGTCACTGATCCCTCACTGACCTGCCCCTTAGTTTACATAATGAATGTTATGTATATATATTGAAAAACAAAACTCTTCTGCAGGCTGGCGCCAGCCATGGCACTTGCGCTGCAGCATAATCACATATGTAATGGGTATATAAATAATGTTTGAGATTATATTGAAAAAATCCATTTGAAAATGGCTCCCTCCACACCTGTTGCAGCTATCAGTGTATATAGAGGTGATCTGATAACTGCTACTGCACAGGCGGTGCCATCTTGGAGGAGGAAATTTGTTTTCTTCTCTAGCAAAATAGCACCGCTGGCGCCTGCGCAGTGGCAGCTATAGGATCACCTCTATATATACGGATAGCTGCTATTGTGCTGGCGCCATTTTCAAATGGATTTTTTATTTTCTACAATATCAGGATAACCGCATATTTATTATTAACACAGTACACATGCAGCATAAGTGCCATGGCAGACACTAGCTTGCAGAAGGTGTGTATATATATATATATATATATATATATATATATATATATATATATATATATATATTTATATATATATATATATATATATATATATATATATTTATATATATATATATATATATTTATTTATTTATTTATTTATACTAGATGGTGCATGTCCACGTAGTATATTGCCCAGCCCTGTAGTATATTGCCCAGCCACGTAGTAATTGCCCGGTGACGTAGAATATTGCCCAGCCCCGTAGTATATTGCCCAGCCACGTAGTAATTGCCCGGCGACGTAGTATATTGCCCAGCCACGTAGTATATTGCCCAGCCCCGTAGTATATTGCCCAGCCCCGTAGTATATTGCCCAGCCACGTAGTATATTGCCCAGCGACGTAGTATATTGCCCAGTGATGTAGTATATTGCCCAGTCACATAGTATATTGACCAGTCACGAAGTATATTGCCCAGTTACGTAGTATACAGCACAGAGCCACATAGTATATTGCACAGCCACGTAGTATATTGCCCAGCCCCGTAGTATATTGCCCAGCCCCGTAGTATATTGCCCAGCCACGTAGTATATTGCCCAGCCACGTAGTAATTGCCCAGCCCCGTAGTATATTGATATTGCCCAGCCCCGTAGTATATATATATATATATATATATATATATATATATATATATATATATATATATATATATATATATATATATATATATATGAAGAAAAAAGAAAAGCAGCACAAAAAGTAAAGAAAAATGTGGACTTTATTGCCTGGATGGCGTGGCGACGTTTCGGATACAAGATCCTTTCTCAAGCAGTGAACACATGGGTAAAACCTTCATTTATACAAATCCCATAACAGTCTCATTACAAAATCTATTATGTGCAATTTTATAAATACAAGAAAACTACATAAGACAACAGTCTATACAAAAGTGACTCCATATATAAACGGATACTCTCACAAAGTCCGTACTCAGTGTACATCGAGTGATATTGTGACACGTGATATACCATAAAATATCTTAATGATCACTTACTTATCAATATCCACACAATATGGCCACATATATAAATTCCTAAATACTTAATCAAACACACATCCATATCGTGGTAGCTCGTAATAGTTATCTTTTATTCTTTATTGCAATACACGGGTCTTTATATCCAATGAGTCCACTACTACATTTTTAAAAAGAGAGAAAAATTCCTTTTTGAAAATTTTTTTTTAATTATTTTTTTAATTTATTCACAAATATGTTTTTAGAGTGAAAAAAATGTATTTTGTCTCAACAATTCTTTAAATATTTAATACCGACATCCCCATGGCCGAAGAATATCCCCATTTTTCTATGTTTCCACTCGATCGTAGCATAGGGTGGAACACCTGAGATAGAAAATGAAGAAAAAGAATAAATGTTATTACTCCGTTACTTAAAATATAGCATTAAAACCCAAATAGTAGGTAGGGAAAGAACACACCGACATCGTATTCCATACTTTTTCACATAATTTGACTATATTTGAAGTCTACATTGAGACCATATGGCTTCAAAGTCTTTAATCTCATTATCCACTCCATTTCCCTTCTTTTCAACATTTGAACCCGATCTCCCCCCCTCCTTAGGGCCGGTATCGTATCAATAACACGAAACCGAAGCTCTCTTTCCGTGTGTGATTTTTCCATAAAATGTTTAGATACCGGTAAGTCCATGCGTTTCTTCCTTATGGTATGTCGGTGTTGATTGATTCTCGTTTTAAATTCACACGTTGTCTCACCGACATACCATAATGAACAAGGACATAGCAATAGATAAATCACATAATCTGAATCGCATGTCAGAAAATGCCGAATTTTGAACTCCTCTTTGGTCTTAGGATGGAAAAAATTTTCACCCTTCAGCATCAAACAACAATTGACGCATGATAAGCATGGGTAACACCCCCTCCTACCAATACCAGTCAATGTAGCTTGGCCTTGCTTCTTGAAGGTGCCTATGTCTGACTTAGTTACGATGGAGCCGACAGTACGATTCCGTTTATAAGAAAACAATGGGGGTTTACAAAATTCTCTCACCTGAGGGATACATCTATGCAACATTCCCCAATGTTTCCGTATAATGTCTGCAACCACATTGCTTTCCTCACAGTAAGTAGTTACAAAGGGAATACGGCTGATTTCATCAGAGCGTGGTTTAATTCGGAGTAAATCTTCTCTATGTAGTGCATCAACTTTGTTTTTTTGTCTCTGTAACAGATTTTTTGAGTAGCCTCTCTCCGAAAATTTCCTAAGTGTCTTATCCATAGATTTCTTTAAAGAATATTCCTCACTTTCAATTCTTTTTACTCGTATCAATTGGCTATATGGGATGGACTCCTTTGATTTTTTCGGATGTTGGCTACTAAAATGCAACAAATTGTTCTTATCTGTAGCCTTCGTATACAATTGGGTGACAAGTCTACCATTCTCTATCAGGACATTAACGTCCAAAAATTATACATTAGTCTCCGAGTATACCAGGGTGAACTTAATTGTATCATCGATCGTATTCAAATATTCATGAAATCCCAATAATGCATCACTGGTACCAGTCCAGATGAGGAAGACATCGTCTATGTATCGCCACCACGCCGCTACATAGCTAAAGTGGTGGGACACATAGACGAGGTCTTCCTCAAGGACACTCATAACAATATTTGCATACGCGGGCGCCATGTTCGCGCCCATGGCGGTCCCGCGTAATTGCAAATAAAAAGAATCTCCAAATAAAAAATAATTTTTGGTCAGCACTAATTTCAAAAGCTGGAGTACGAATTCTCTTGTCTCCATAGAGTATTGTGTAAGTGACAACTTTTTACGAACTGCATCAAGCCCTCGATGGTGCATGTCCACGTAGTATATTGCACAGCCCACGTAGTATATTGCCCAGCCCCGTAGTATATTGCCCAGCCCCGTAGTATATTGCCCAGCCCCGTAGTATATTGCCCAGCCCCGTAGTATATTGCCCAGCCACGTAGTATATTGCCCAGCCCCGTAGTATATTGCCCAGCCACGTAGTAATTGCCCTGCCCCGTAGTATATTGCCCTGCCCCGTAGTATATTGCCCAGCCCCGTAGTATATTGCCCAGCCACGTAGTATATTGCCCAGCCACGTAGTATATTGCCCAGTCACGTAGTATATTGCCCAGTCACGTAGTATATTGCCCAGCCACGTAGTATATTGCCCAGTGATGTAGTATATTGCCCAGCCACGTAGTATATTGCCCAGCCACGTAGTATATTGCCCAGCCACGTAGTATATTGCCCAGCCACGTAGTATATTGCCCAGTGACGTAGTATACAGCACAGAGCCACATAGTATATTGCACAGCGACGTAGTATACAGCACAGAGCCACATAGTGTATTGCACAGCGACGTAGTATACAGCACAGAGCCACGTAGTATATTGGCCAGCCACGTATGTCCAAGTTAAAAAATAAATAGCAAACATATACTCACCTTCAGAGGGCCCCTTGTAGTTCGGTCACATGACCGTGACGTCATGGCAGGTCCTTCTCGCGCAGGCGCGCAGGTCCTGTGATGACGTCGCGGTCACATGACCGTGACGTCCTGGCAGGACGTTCTCGCGCAGGAAAGCAGGGCCGGTGATGACATCGCAGCCACATGACCGTGATATGGCAGGTCCTTCTTGCGCAGGTGCGCAGGGCCTGTGATGACGTCGCGGTCACATGACCGTGACGTCATGGCAGGTCCTTCTCCCATACCATCCTTGCCACCGGAACCTGCCGCTTGCATGGAGCGGTCACCGGAGCGTCGCGAAAGGTGAGTATAAATTTTTAAATTTAAAAAAAAAATATTTTTAACATAAGATGTTTTTACTATTGACCCTGCATAGGCAGCATCAATAGTAAAAACTTGGTCACACAGGGTTAATAGCGGCAGTAACGGAGTGAGTTACCCGCGGCATAACGCGGTCTGTTACCGCTGGCATTAACCCTGTGTGAGCGGTGACCGCGGGGAGTATGGAGCTGGCGGTGACTGCAGGGGAGTAGGGAGGGACTAATCGGTCTGTGGCCGTCACTGAGTGGTCGCGGCAGCCATGACAGGCAGCTGGCGAGATCAATCAGTGACTTGGACTCCATGACAGATAGAAGCCGCGACCAATGAATATCCGTGACAGACAGAAGGACAGACAGAAAAACGGAAGTGACCCTTAGACAATTATAGAGTGTGTATATATATATATATATATATATATATATATATATATATTATATTCACTATGTAAACCCTGGGGCAGATCAGTGAGGGACCAGTGACCTGTCAGCAGCCAATACTGATGAATACCTAATCAGAGCACCACATGAAGACCTCCTACCACCCGCCCCCCCTCCCCCCCCCGGGGCACTGGCATATCATTAACTCAAAACTGAAAATAAAGATTACACAACAACAACAACAGGTGACATTGTAATTAGTATAACAGCGCCAACCTGTCTCTGTAGGTTACTGTGCACGATCCTGCTGACCGGTTCCCTTTAAACTGCTATCGGTGGTAAACTGAATGAGCGACCGGAACTGGCTATTACTACCACACTTTTCGTTCACTTTTTTTTAAAGTGTCAATTGCTTGCTCTTTTCAGTATCCATTTGAGCAGTATTTAGGGTTTATTCCTCTGTAATCCTCATAGCGCAGTGGTTTTTGTTTATAATTGTTTACTTTTGGTGAAGTGCATAGGTCATAAACAGGAGTGTATTTATCCACTTGCTGCTTTTAGTTTTTTTATCCCCTACATTGAGTGAGTGCAGGTGCAATATTACTATGTAGATTGTGTTTCATCACGTGATGTCATGGACCTAAGGGAAAAGAGAAGGATTATCTGGGTGGAAAGGCAAAATGAACAATTGCAAGTGCACCTTGCTATATAATATGATGATTGCAATATATTAAGAGGATAACAAAATTGATGGGAGTGCTTCTTTAACCCCTTTCTGCCATCGGACGTACTATTCCGTCCATGTGGGGTGGGCCTTAATTCCCACGGACGGAATAGTACGTCCAGCGCGATCGGCCGCACTCACGGGGGGAGCGCGGCCGGGTGTCAGCTGCCTATCGCAGCTGACAACCGGCACTATGTGCCAGGAGCGGTCACGGACCGCTCCCGGCACATTAACCCCCGGCACACCGCGATCAAACATGATCGCGATGTACCGGCGGTGCAGGGAAGCATCGCGCAGGGAGGGGGCTCCCTGCGGGCTTCCCTGAGACCCCCGCAGCAACGCGATGTGATGGCGTTGCTGCAAGGGTCTCTTACCTTCCTCCCTGCAGCAAGGCCCGGATCCAAAATGGCCGCGGCATCCGGGTCCTGCAGGGAGGGAGGTGGCTTACCAAGTGCCTGCTCTGAGCAGGCACTTGGTAAGCCAGCAGCACTGTAAGTCAGATCGCTGATCTGACAGAGTGCTGTGCAAACTGTCAGATCAGAGATCTGTGATGTCCCCCCCTCGGACAAAGTAAAAAAGTAAAAAAAAAAATTTTCCACATGTGTAAAACAAACAAACAAAAAAAAAACATTCCCATAAATACATTTCTTTATCTAAATTAAAAAAACAGTAAAAGTACACATATTTAGTATAGCCGCGTCCGTAACGACCCAACCTATAAAACTGTCCCACTAGTTAACCCCTTCAGTAAACACTGTAAGAAAAAAAAAGAGGCAAAAAACAACGCTTTATTATCATACCGCCGAACAAAAAGTGGAATAACACGCGATCAAAAAGACAGATATAAATAACCATGGTACCGCTGAAAACGGCATCTTGTCCCACAAAAAACGAGCCGTGATACAGTATCAGCAAAAAAATAAAAAAGTTATAGTCCTCCGAATAAAGCGATGCAAAAATAATTCTTTTTTCTATAAAATAGTTTTTATCATATAAAAGCGCCAAAACATAAAAAAATAATATAAATGAAGTATTGCTGTAATCGTACTGACCCGAAGAATAAAACTGCTTTATCAATTTTACCAAACGTTAGCTGGTTTTTGGTCATTCTGCCTCACAAAAATCGGAATAAAAAGTGATCAAAAAATGTCACGTGCCCGAAAATGTTACCAATAAAAACGTCAACTCGTCCCACAAAAAACAAGACCTCACATGACTCTGTGGACCAAAATATGGAAAAATTATAGCTCTCAAAATGTGGTAACGCAAAAAATATTTTTTGCAACAAAAAGCATCTTTCAGTGTGTGACGGCTGCCAATAATAAAAATCCGCTAAAAAACCCGCTATAAAAGTAAATCAAACCCCCCTTCATCACCCCCTTAGTTAGGGAAAAATTAAAAAATTGAAAAAAAAATGTATTTATTTCCATTTTCCAATTAGGGTTAGGGCTAGGGTTATGGTTAGGGCTAGGGTTAAGGCTACAGTTAGGGTTAAGGCTACAGTTAGGGTTGGGGCTACAGTTATGGTTAGGGTTTGGATTACATTTACGGTTGGGATTAGGGTTAGGGGTGTGTCTGGGTTAGAGGTGTGGTTAGGGTTACCGTTGGGATTAGGGTTAGGGGTGTGTTTGGATTAGAGTTTCAGTTATAATTGGGGGGGTTTCCACTGTTTAGGCACATCAGGGGCTCTCCAAACGGGACATGGCGTCCGATCTCAATGCCAGCCAATTCTGCATTGAAAAAGTAAAACCGTGCTCCTTCCCTTCCGAGCTCTCCCGTGTGCTCAAACAGGGGTTTACCCCAACATATGGGGTATCAGCGTACTCAGGACAAATTGGACAACAACTTTTGGCGTCCAATTTCTCCTGTTACCCTTGGAAAAATACAAAACTGCGGGCTAAAAAATTATTTTTGGGGGAAATTTTTTTTTGTATTTTCACGGCACTGCGTTATAAACTGTAGTGAAACACTTGGGGGCTCAAAGTTCTCACAACACATCTAGATAAGTTCCTTGGGGGGTCTAGTTTCCAATATGGGGTCACTTGTGGGGGGTTTCTACTGTTTAGGTACATTAGGGGCTCTGCAAACGCAATGTGACGCCTGCAGACCAATCCATCTAAGTCTGCATTCCAAATGATGCTCCTTCCCTTCCGAGCTCTGCCATGTGCTCAAATGGTGGTTCCCCCCCACATAGCGGGTATCGGCGTACTCAGGACAAATTGGACAACAACTTTTGGGGTCCTATTTCTCCTGTTACCCTCGGGAAAATACAAAACTGGGGGCTAAAACATAATTTTTGTGGGAAAAAATGTTTATTTTTACGGCTCTGCATTATAAACTTCTGTGAAGCCCTTGGTGGGTGAAAGTGCTCACCACACATCTATATAAGTTCCTTAGGGGGTCTACTTTCCAAAATGGTGTCACTTGTGGGGGGTTTCAATGTTTAGGCACATCAGTGGCTCTCCAAACGCAACATGGCATCCCATCTCAATTCCTGTCAATTTTGCATTGAAAAATCCCTTCCGAGCTCTCCCATGCGCCCAAACAGTGGTTTACCCCCACATATGGGGTATCAGCGTACTCAGGACAAATTGTACAACAACTTTTGGGGTCCATTTTCTCCTGTTACCCTTGGTAAAATAAAACAAATTGGAGCTGAAGTAAATTTTTTGTGATTAAAAAGTTAAATGTTCATTTTTATTTAAACATTCCAAAAATTCCTGTGAAACACCTGAAGGGTTAATAAACTTCTTGAATGTGGTTTTGAGCACCTTGAGGGGTGCAGTTTTTAGAATGGTGTCACACTTGGGTATTTTCTATCATATAGACCCCTCAAAATGACTTTAAATGAGATGTGGTCCCTAAAAAAAAAATGGTGTTGTAAAAATGAGAAATTGCTGGTCAACTTTTAACCCTTATAACTCCCTAACAAAAAAAAATTTTGGTTCCAAAATTGGGCTGATGTAAAGTAGACATGTGGGAAATGTTACTTATTAAGTATTTTGTGCGACATATCTCTGTGATTTAATTGCATAAAAATTCAAAGTTGGAAAATTGCGAAATTTTCAAAATTTTCGCCAAATTTCCGTTTTTTTCACAAATAATCACAGGTAGTATCAAAGAAATTTTACCACTATCATGAAGTACAATATGTCACGAGAAAACAATGTCAGAATCACTTGGATCCGTTGAAGCGTTCCAGAGTTATAACCTCATAAAGGGACAGTGGTCAGAATTGTAAAAATTGGCCCGGTCATTAACGTGCAAACCACCCTTGGGGGTAAAGGGGTTAAGTTTTTGGTCTCCTCAATCCTTTTTTTTTTACCATCTAGTTTTCCTTATGCAGTTGTTTTAGCCCAATTCTTAATTTATTACTGTTCGAAACTGTGCAAAGATTTTACACAACTTTACTCCAATGCCTTAAGGGAGTACAACATTTGTCTAAATTTATTTTTGCTCCGATAAATATTAATGTGCACAATTTTAAAGGATTGTGATTTTTTTGTCCGAAAAAAAAAAAATGAAAGAAAAAAAAACAAAAAAAACTTTGATTTTGTGTAAAAATCATTAGCCCATTTGTTCTATTTTGAAGAATTTGGCGGAAAAAAAATGGAAACAAATAACACAGCACAAAAGAAAAGTAATGTTTGCAAGTGTGGAAATGATGAATGTAGGCCTTAATCTTTTCCCTGGGTCAAGAAGAGGCTAGATAGGCTTTATGCGGGCAGATCAGAGCTGCCACTTCTTTCCTAGGTTGTCACAGTGATCACTGGAAACGGCTGATTTTCTGGGGCACACATAGAAAAATGTTTCCTATATTTCTTAGCTATTTGCAGTATTAGGCAGGTTAGCATTGAAGGATGACAATTATTATGTGAAATGTTGTTTAAATCGCACTTGGATATGTGTCCCCTCTAACAACAGACTGTAGTTTACTTTACTGAGTAGTGTGTAAATTGGACTGTCAGCCTTCTGTTGGAAGGGGACCCTTGTATGTCTTTTGGCCAGGCCATTACTTTTGAATAGTTTTAACGAATAGGCATATTCAGGCAAAGTAGGCCTACATTGGATCTAATATTTTTAAACATAAATTTGTCTTCTCAATGGTACCTAGAGTACTGAAGGTGGCCACTTAAAAAAACAAAAAAAAAAACCAACAATTAATATGGTGTCATCATACTTTTTTATTTGTTTGTTCACACTCTATATTGTAGGACCTTTTTTTTAATTCAAATAAATTTTTATTAAGAATAACAAGGCAATTAACATGTTACATTTACATTTTCAATATAGAGTATTTCCCCCCCCCTCCCCCTTCAAACAGCCCCCTTCGATCCCAAAGCCCCCCACCCCCACCCCACAAAGCAGCTCATCTTGTTAATTATTACCATCATTAAAACAATAGAGTATCTAATCCCTCAACCATTCGTATAAGCCACACTTCACATTACTATCCCATAGCAATCCATGGAGACCACATTTTATTGAACGTTTCAGTTTTCCCTTTCTTCTTATAAATCCCTTTTTCTAGTGTCAGGCCCTGTTTCACATACTGGAGGAACTCTCCTCTTGACGGCGGCTCTTCCCTAATCCAGTTTCTAGCTATCACCTTCCTAGCCATATACAACAATCTGGCTATAGCTATCTTTAGGTGTTTATCCACTCCAATCTCATCCACGCATCCCAACAAACAGACAACTGGATCCCTTGGCACCGTGCATCCATACGCACCTTCCATACGACTCAAAACTACCACCCAGAAGGCAGCCAACCTCGGACATGTCCACATCATATGGAAAATGTCTGCATCCGTAGACTTACACCTCGGACATTCAGAGTCATTACGCAATCCTGCCTTATATAGCACCATCGGAGACCTATAAACTCTATGTATCGCATAGAGCTGTGACAGTCTATACGGTTCACTCAGCGACAGTCTTGGGATCCATTCCAACACCGACTCCCAAGTCTCGTTATCTATTGGGCCCAAATCCCTTTCCCATTTAGCTCTTGCCATTATTGGAAACCCCAATAGAAAAGTGTGCAACAGATCCCTGTACAGAGTGGATATGACTCCTCCAGTCGTCCCATCATTACACACATACTCCAGTACTATATCCCTTTGAATCCTAATACCTCCATTCCTACCCTGAGCTCCAAAGGCATGCCTCATCCGCAAATATTGATACTCCCCTGCAGACCCAAGACCAAATTCCGCCTGCAATTGGGAAAATGATTTCAGTTCACCTTGTTCAATTATTTGATACACATACTGAATCCCTTTGCCCAACCACTCTATCAGTACCCCCAATGCCTCAAATTCTTTCAGATTGTTATTATGCCATAGCGGCGAGTATCTAGTCAAGTCCGTGATCCCACGTATGTGCCTCAATCTACTCCACAGCTTGCGTATCAACAGCAAAGTCGGATATAGCTTCCCCAAACTCTCCAAGGATCTATCCTCCAAACATTGCACCACTGGCCTTCTTTTTGTCACCACCTCCATCAACCGCTGTACTGCCCCAGATGACCCCTCATGCGCCCAGCCCCTTAAATGCTGACTCTGGGCTGCAAGAAAGTACAACTCAGGGTTAGGCAATGCCAGACCCCCATCATCCTTGGGTCGCTGAAGTGTCTCCAGTTTGATACGCGGATGCTGCCTCCCCCAAATCAGATTCCTAAACAGAGAGTTGATCTGTCTAAATTTCCCACGTGGTATCCAAACTGGCGCATTGTGAAGAATATACAGTATTTTCGGCATCAGAATCATTTTGATAAGATTCACCCTGCCTACCACAGACAAATGTAGCTTAAGCCATGCATCTGCTTTTGCCTTGAGGGCACCCAAGATTGGAGTCAGATTCTCATGTATATAGTCAGTGACCGGCATAGATACCCATATTCCCAGGTACTTAAATTTACTCGTCACCTCCAGTCGCCCGTCCTCCAATGGCTCCCCATCCACATCGTCCACCTTAAACAAGATAGACTTACTCCAATTTATCCTAAGTCCCGACACTGATCCGAATCGTTCAATAATCCCAATGGCTCCCTCCAAGGATGCAACCGGGTCAGCCAGAAACAACAAAATATCATCCGCATACAACGCCACCCTTTCTTCAATCACCCCATATTTAAAACCCGTCATCTCATCAGACTGTCGAAGCGTAGCGGCCAGTGGTTCCACCGCCAGAGCAAACAAAAGGGGGGAAAGCGGACACCCCTGTCTCGTCCCTCTAGCCAATTGTATGGTCCGTGACAACTCCCCGTTTACCCTAACCCTGGCCATCGGCATCGAGTACATTAATTGAATCCATGATATGAACTGCGGTCCAAACCCCATTCTTCGCAACACCTGCCAGAGATATCCCCACTCCACACTATCGAACGCCTTGTGAGCGTCTAAAGATGCAATAACTCTGGCCACAGTTATCAGCTTTGAGTTGCAAGTTCATATACAGCCTTCGTAGATTAATCGCAGTTGACCTATCAGGCATAAAGCCAGACTGGTCTGAGTGTATCAGGCCAGAAATAACACTTGTCAACCTCATCGCCAACACCTTAGCCAGGAGTTTAACGTCGATAGTAAGCAAAGAAATTGGCCGATATGAATCCGGCTGTGTCGGGTCTTTCCCCTCCTTTGGAATCACCACTATTGTGGCCTCCCGCATAGATGCCGGTAGCCTTCCACCATTCGTAGCCTCTTCCAAGACCGCCTTCAATTTAGGGATCAACACTTCCCCCAAGCTTTTATAAATTTCGGCAGGAAATCCGTCTACGCCAGGCGCCTTCCCATTAGCCATCGACTGCAATGCCCGTCCCAGTTCCTCCTCCGTAATGGGAGCCTCCAAATCCTCCCTAGCTGTGTCACTCAGCCTCGGGAGCTCCAACTCCTCAAGGAACGCCACCGTGTCCTCCATTGACCCATCTACCCGAGAGGAGTATAAGTCTGCGTAAAAATCTGCAAAAGTCTCCAAAATCTCTGAAGTCTCAGAAACAGCAACACCACTCCCAGTCACCAAAGAGTGAACAAAGGAAGTATTTCTCTGGGCAGATGCCACCAGCGACAGCAAATGACCCACTGATTCACCCTCCTGGTAATAGGCCAAATTCATGAATTCCCTCTTCCTTTCAGCCTTACTCAGCAAGACCGCCTCTAGCTGGCTTTGAGCTGCCTTTAACCTCCTCCCAGCCTCCAAAGTACCCATTATTACCATCTCATCTTCAGCCACCCTCAGCCCATCTATTGCCAACCTCTCTGCCTCTCTCGATTTCCGCTTACACCTGCTAATATCCCTAAACAACAGCCCTCTCAAGTACGCTTTCATGGCTTCCCACACAGTAAGCACATCTACGCTACCCTCATTTATCTCAAAAAATTCCACCAATTCCTTCTTAATCTTCTCCAAGTCTATACTGTGTAGCCAATTAGGGTGAATTTTCCACTCCCTTCTGCTCCCGTTCCGTGTCCCCACTGATCGAAATTCCACTTCAACTGGACTATGGTCTGAGAGAGCCCTAGGTAAATATCTCACGTCCCTTACCATCGTATCTAGTAATCGGTTACCCAGTGCCAGATCAATCCTAGACAGCGTACCATGAGCTGGTGAGTAGCATGAATACGCCCTTTCCCCGATATGCCTAACTCTCCATAAATCAACCATGCCCACTTCCCCGACATAAGTCCCAAACGTAGTGGTATGTCCCGCCGTCCTATTCTGGGGTTTTTTGTTCTTATCCCAAAAGTCATCACATATATTATTAAGGTCGCCGATAATTAGTAATGGTAACGGTCCCCAGCGCTCTACCCTCTCCAACACCTCTCTTATCTTCTTGCTTGAGTATGGGGGCGGAATATACATTGCCACTATACACATCAATACTCCATTCATTTTACATTTCACCACCACATACTGACCATTGACATCCTCTTTTACCATTACCTCCTCATACTGCACCCCCGCAGGTATTAACACAGACACACCCCTAGAATACGTCGAGAAAGTAGAATGATACGCCCTCTGTATCCAGCGCCTATTCAATATGTTCACCCTCTCCCGCACTAAATGTGTCTCTAACAAACATATCATTGAGACCTTCTGTTCTCGGACATACTGCAGACTTGCCGCCCGCCGTGTTTTATCTGCCAGACCTCTCACATTCCAACTCAATATTTTAATACAATCTCCCATCATGTGGCTCATCATTTCTTAAAGTATCCAATTTCCCAAGTATGAGCTGCAACAACCCTCCCACCCCCCCTGCCCCCTCCCTTATTAAAAGCCACCAGTCTCAGCTTGGCGGGAAACATCACTGAGTACTGCACTCCTAGCTCCCTCAGTCGCCGCTTGACTCCAGTAAACTTCATCCGCTGCTTCTGAACTGCAGCGGAATAATCCGGATAAATGGCAATTTTCTGACCTCCAGCCGTCAGATCTTCCATCTCTCTAGCCTTTCTGAGGATAATGTCTCTGTCCCTGTAGTTCAGTATTTTAGCAAGCATGGTACGGGGATTTGCTCCTGGGGCAGGGGGCTGCGGCGGGACCCTATGAGCCCGTTCAACAGCAAAGACTTTTGTCAACACTGTGCTCCCAATCTTCTCCAGCAGCCAGTTCTCCACAAACTCAGTGGGATTTCTCCCCTCAGTCTTTTCAGGCAGCCCCACTATACGTATATTATTTCTTCTGGATCTATTTTCCAGATCCTCATTTTTGGCAGCGAACTCGGCTATTGCTTGGGCGAACTTCTTTTCAGCTTTTTGTAGCTTAACTATGTGATCTTCTGCCGTGCTCACCCTCTCCTCCACCACTCCTATACGTTTGTCCATTTTCTGCAGAGCCGCATTAATCTGTGCCATGTCCCCTTTAACTTCCTGCATCTGCTGGGCCAAGGAGTTCAGGGATTGCTGACATGAAGAGATCAGTGTGATAACATCTCTAAGAGTCGGCTCCTCTCCCTGTGATATGGCTTCAGGTCCCCCACTAGCCCCAGCCATGCTGCCTCTCTCCTTCCCCCTCTGTACCTCATGCTGCTCGGCTGTGCTTGCTTCCTCCTCCTCCTGGTCAGCTCCAGATCCTGGTTCTGCCTCCTCAGCAGCTTCCACTCTGGCATACTGCTGCAGCTTTGCGGCCACCTCCATGCGCCGCTGACATGCGGCGTTCTCCTTCTCGGCGTCCTCCCTAGCATCGGAGCCATCTTGGCTGGCTCCTGCATCGCTGGTGCCAGCGTCTTTCTGCCGCCTCCTGGTCATCGCTGCCGACTCCGGACCTGCTGCTCCGCACTGCTGCACTCTCCGGACCTTCAGCCAGCCGGATTTAGGTGAGTTTACCCGAAAATCGGGGTTAAAGCAGGATTTTTGTCCTTATGGCAGCAGGAGCACTCTTCCCTGCTTCCACTCACATGGCCAGCTAGGACACGCCCCCGGTGTCATCATACTTTATCTTAATCACATTTCAAAAGAACCACATTTTCTATCGTGTATACAAGCTCAAAAAGTCTGTCAGTGTTTTCTCCTTACATCTGCAAATTTAGAAGTATTGACAAATTCAATAATATTGAACTATAGAAAGAATGTCTAGTATGTCACTAATATTGTCCTTTCCTTTGTCTAGCAAGTTTTAGATCGAGTGAGTAGAATGACTCAAGGGGACCTGGTAATGTCTATGGACCAGCTGTTAACAAAACCTCGTCTTGGAACATGTAACAAGTTCTATATACAAGTGTTTCCACTACCTAATGGTACGTCCATGGTTTAAGTTTAGCAAAATTCTCATGTTTAATTTCTAATAGTATATAGCATGCATATATTCTACTAAAGTGTATGCCGTATTTTTCAGACTATAAGACGCACCTTTTTCCTCCAAAAATGTGGAGAAAAATGGGGGTGTGTCTTATAGTCCAGATGTATCGGGGGAGGTGGGGGAGCGGTAGTGGCGGAGCATTGGGTCACAGAGGCAGGAGCCCGCTGTTTGCGGCTAACTCATGTGCTCACTGCTAAAGAGAGATGAATATTCACTGCATTCCACACCTTTAATAGCATCCTGGTATGATTGGCCCCCATCCCCGTCCTGGTATGATTGGCCCCATTTTTATACTGATATGCATGGCCCCATGCATATCCTGGTATGATTGGCCCCATAAGAAAACATTAAAAAAGCAAACCATTACACTTACCTTCCCTGCGCTCCCTCGCATCATCTTGTCCCAATGCCAGCAGCTGCTTTATGCTTGTAAGCAGCGCATGGCACGGACGTCGTATGCTGCTTGCAGGGCAGCTGCCGGAATACTCACTGTTCTGCACACCGGGACTGTGTGTGTGTAGAGCAGTGAGTATTCATTGCTCTCTAGCAAACAGTGTCAGGCAGAGCCTTCCTGCAGAGGCCGGCAGTCACATGTGCCGCTACTTAAGAGGAATGAATATTCACCACATTGCATGCCTATGGGAGTGGAGCGAGGCGAATATACAGGAGTGTAGGGGGACTAAAGATGGCCAGATTCAGTGATTATGCGCAATGCTTGCAAACTTTTTGCAGAAGATCTTGCAAGCATTGCGCATAGTGTCGAAGACTGACTACTAGTGATGGATGACAGAGGAGGCAATAAGAAAATAAATGATTTATGTATAATTATAAAATAGAGGTAAATTGCAAAGTTGCTTATTTGCACAATTTAACCATTTATGATAAGACCACGTTACACTCACTCATGTGTATGCTTAGATCTTCTAAGAAAATTTGAATTTTTTTTTTTTTTGTTTTGCTCTTAAATAGTAATCCGTTAGTATTTTGTTTTTCTTACACAGATGAATGTAAAACACTGATGTTCTTTGAAGGATGTCCACAACATTTAGGTTGCACTATAAAGCTAAGTGGAGCATCCGAGTACGAGCTGGCACGTGTGAAGGACATCATCATCTTCATGGTCTATGCAGCATATCATTCCCAGTTGGAAATTTCCTTTCTTATGGATGAGTTTGCTATGCCACCAACACTACCTAAAAGTAGCTCTTTTAGGTCCCTTATTGAAGGCCATGAAGGAGATGGCAGTCAGAAAGATCTGTTTATTGGCGAGGAATGCAGCATTTTAAACTGGGAATCCGACCGCTCTTCAGAACGCTTACATGTCATTTCAGAGTCCCAATCTTGTGAGGACATAGAGTTCTTAGAGCAAAGGTCTCATTTTGAAGAGACAGGAGAGTTGGAGAGCAAAAGTTCTGAAACATCGTCATCGGCACAACAGGACCTTCCTATATTGTTATCAAATTCATCACATTTATCTTCTGTTTCAATTGAACCTGAGCTCTTTACCCAAATGTGTCTCATACCTGGTATTTCCAAAGATGAAGTGTCACAGAAATTTGAGGAAGAAGAGCCAAAAAATGAACTTCAACTTTTCCGTGATCCTTTGCAAGATGATACTGGCCTGTATATAACTGAAGAAGTCACATCCACAGATGACAGGCTAAAAGTCCACTCTATATCATTCAAACAGGAGCTTAAAGATGTAATTTTGTGTATTTCCCCAATTATTTGTTTCAAGGAACCATTTCTATTAATGGAAAAGGGTATGAGGTGTCCTACAAGGGACTATTTTCCAGAACAAGTGTACATGTCGCCATTACTTAACAAAGAAATGAAAGAGATGGAGAGCCGGAGGAAAAAACAGCTTTTGCGTGAACTATCCAATTTACAAGGAAGCAATGAAAATGATCAGGGTAAAACTATTGAGGTTCTTCCCTCTCATGAACTGTTGAGCACCAAAATTGCTGAGCACTTGGGAGACAGCCAAAATTTGGCCAGAATTTTAGCTGACTATCGGGCAAGGGGAGGCAGAATAAGACAGAAGGGTGTGGATCCGTTTGTACCATCCAAAGAGACCCCAAATGGGATCTTAAATAAACATGAAGCTAAGTGCGACTCTGAAGCTGACAATGGAGTGATTGAGATGTCCTGGAACTCCAAGGTATGTTTTATACCGGGGCTTTATAACTTTGTCTTATAATTGATGACACGATGAAAGCAACATTTAGAGAGGAACTCTAAACTTCTAAAACTTCTTCTTACTGCTCAGCATAAACCTTCTTAGGTCTGGGCATTGCTATAAGCAAGATAAGATAGGCTGTTAAGCCTTATAGTTTAAAGGTACCGTCACACTAGACGATATCGCTAGCGATACATGACGTTGCAGCGTCCTCGCTAGCGATATCGTCCAGTGTGACAGGCAGCAGCGATCAGCCCCCTGCTGTGCTGTCGCTGGTCGGGGAAGAAAGTCCAGAACTTTATTTTGTCGCTGGACTCCCCGTAGACATCGCTGAATCGGCGTGTGTGACACCGATTCAGCGATGTCTTCGCTGGTAACCAGGGTAAACATCGGGTTACTAAGCGCAGGGCCGCGCTTAGTAACCCAATGTTTACCCTGGTTACCATCGTTAAAGTAAAAAAAACAACCGCTACATACTTACCTACCGCTGTCTGTCCTCGGCGCTCACAGCCAGACCAGAGAAGCAGAGCGCCGAGGACAGACAGCGGTAGGTAAGTATGTAGCGTTTGTTTTTTTACTTTTAGGATGGTAACCAGGGTAAACATCGGGTTACTAAGCGCGGCCCTGCGCTTAGTAACCCGATGTTTACCCTGGTTACCGGGGACATCGGGATCGTTGGTCGCTGGAGAGCTGTCTGTGTGACAGCTCTCCAGCGACCAAACAGCGACGCTGCAGCGATCCGGATCGTTGTCGGTATCGCTGCAGCGTCGCTTAGTGTGACGGTACCTTAAGTCTCTTAAAGACCAATAATGAGTAGCCGGAATATGATCAATAGCTCGTATAAGCTTGGCAGCAAGCAGCCTTCGTACATATTTTGTAGAACCCAATAAAGAATTATCTTTAGAAAATCAAGATGTTCTTTCAACAATATGCAAACTGTATGAGGACTTATTGAAGATGCATCCCTAAACAGTTCCCCATGCCGGTATTGAAAACCTTGTTTCATCATTCATCAATTGGTATTGCCAAAAATCTGCATGTGGAAAATCAGTGTGACTCTAAACTCTTTACAATTTCTATTAAACATCGCATTCCCTGGGAGACACAATCCTTTTCTTCAGTGTCTTCATCCCCTAGGTTTACTCTTTCCTTTCTATATTACTCTTTGCATAGCTAGTGGGTCAGAAGGGCTAAAACCTGGTTTGTGATGCCTAACGAGCAAGGGAATTTTGAAAAATAAAACCTAAAGTGCACGAGTGTATTTGGGTTATGTAACCTGCAGATCTGGAACACTGTGTGTGCATTTCTGTTAGACCCTATACAACACTGTATTGACTTTTGTGTTCTAAAGTCTGTCAGGGGCCATTTGCTCCAACAGGCTACCTCGGTCAGCCTTGGCACTAGCCACTCTCCTCTAGAACCTGTGAGACAAACAACTCCCTGCACAGGGATCTGGACTTATATGGAGTCCCCTGTGTTGTTTTTACAAAGTGGCTGCTGGGAGTGAGCCTGAGGCTAGGAGGGTCAGACTGTGGGCAGTAACAGAAGCTGCAGATAAGGACACAATGCTCTGGCAGAAGAATGGTCGTAAACTTGCCGAGGGCTGAATCATAATGATCACTAAATAACACGAGCTGAGGACTGTGGTACAACAGAGCAGAAACTTTGTGTCTGGCAGCTAGTTAATTAGGGTGTGGTACTGTTCCATTGGCCATAGCAGGGAGATGATTGCTATAGCTGAACAGCCCACACTTTCATACTACCAGACTGGATGGAACTAAAAGTCCCAGTCTCAATGGTTATTATTATTATTATTTTTTTTTATTATAGCGCCATTTATTCCATGGCGCTTTACATGTGAGGAGGGGTAAACATAATAAAAACAGGTACAATAATCTTGAACAATACAAGTCACAACTGGTACAGGAGGAGAGAGGACCCTGCCCACGAGGGCTCACAATCTACAAGGGATGGGTGAAGATACAGTAGGTGAGGATAGAGCTAGTCGTGCAGTGGTTTGGTCGATCGGTGGTTACTGCAGGTTGTAGGCTTGCCAGAAGAGGTAGGTCTTAAGGTTCTTTTTGAAGGTTTCGATGGTAGGTGAGAGTCTGATATGTTGTGGTAGAGAGTTCCAGAGTAGGGGTGATGCGCGAGAGAAATCTTGTATGCGATTGTGGGAAGAGGAGATAAGAGGGGAGTAGAGAAGAAGATCTTGTGAGGATCGGAGGTTGCATGCAGGAAAGTAACGGGAGACGAGGTCACAGATGTATGGAGGAGACAGGTTGTGGATGGCTTTGTATGTCATGGTTAGGCTTTTGTACTGGAGTCTCGGGGTAATGGGGAGCCAGTGAAGGGATGGACAGAGGGGAGAGGCCGAGGAATAGTGGGGGGACAGGTGGATTAGTCGGGCAGCAGAGTTTAGAATAGATTGGATGGGTGCGAGAGTGTTAGAGGGGAGGCCACAGAGCAGGAGGTTACAGTAGTCGAGGCGGGAGATGATGAGGACATGGACTAGGGTTTTTGCAGATTCTTGGTTTAGAAATGTACGGATCCATGAATTATTTTTAAGTTGAAGGCAGCAGGAAGTGTAAAGGGCTTGGATATGTGGTTTGAAGGAGAGATCAGTATCAAGGATTACCCCGAGACAGCGAGCTTGTGGGACTGGGGAGAGTGGGCATCCGTTTACTGTAATGGATAGGTTCGTTGGGGGAGGTCGCGTGAGATGGGGGAAAGTCAATGAATTCTGTTTTGTCCATGTTAAGTTTTAGAAATCTAGCGGAGAAGAAGGATGATATAGCGGATAGACATTGAGGGATTCTGGTTAGTAGGGTGGTGATATCTGGTCCAGAGATGTAGATCTGTGTGTCATCAGCATAGAGATGATACTGAAAACCGTGAGATTCTATGAGCTGTCCCAGGCCAAAAGTATAAATGGAGAAGAGCAGGGGCCCTAGAACTGAACTTTGCGGGACTCCGATAGATAGGGGGCGAAGTGAGGAGGTAGTGTGTGAATGGGAGACGCTGAATGTTCGGTCAGTTAGGTATGACGAGATCCAGGATAGGGCCAAGTCTGTGATGCCAAGGGATGAGAGGGTCTGTAGTAATAGGGAATGGTCCACTGAGTGAAAGGCAGAGAACAGGTCCAGGAGGAGGAGGATAGAGTAGTGTCGCTTGCTCTTGGCGGTTAATAGGTCATTGGTGACCTTAGTTAGGGCAGTTTCAGTGGAGTGGTGTGACCGGAAGCCTGATTGTAAGCGGTCGAAAAGGGAGCAGGAAGATAGTTGGGAGGACAGTTCAAGATGGACTTGTTGTTCCAGTAGTTTTGAGGCATAGGGGAGAAGTGATATAGGGCAATAGCAAGATACAGAGGATGGGTTAAGAGAGGGCTTTTTAAGGATAGGTGTGATTGAGCCATGTTTAAAGCTTGAGGGGAATACACCAGTTGTTAGTGATAGGTTGAAAAGATGGGTTAGAGTTGGGATGAAGACTGGCGAGGTTTGGGATGAAGTGGGAAGGGATCGGGTCAAGTGCACAGGTGGTGAGATGCGATCTTGAGAGTAGAGTGGAGAGTCGATCTTCTGTAATGGTGGAGAAGTTGGTTTTCGAGGTGGAGGGCTGGGTAGTTGGGAGGAAGGGCTCTGGGGTTGTCGACTAAAACTGTCTCTGATGTTCTCAATCTTCTGCTTGAAAAATGAGGCAAAGTCTTCAGCTGAGATGAGTGTGGGAGGGAGGAGGTGCTGGGGGACGGAGAAGAGAGTTGAAGGAGTTGAATAACTGTTTAGGGTTGTGAGACAGGGAGGATATGAGAGATGAGAAGTAGGTTTGTTTAGCTGTGGCGAGTGTGGTCTTGAAAGTAGTGAGGGACTGTTTGAATGCGATGAAGTGCTCGTTGGAGTGGGATTTTTTCCATCTCCGCTCTGCAGCCCTGAAAGCCTCTGTTCTTTGGTCAGGTTGGTGTGCCAGGGCTGTCTGTTGATTTTGCGAGCTTTGGTATGTGTGAGAGGGGCAAGAGATTCAAAAGCTGCAGCTATTGTGGAGTTATATAGAGCGGCAGCATCATCCGCATTGTGTAGGGAACTTATGTCTGTGAGAGGGAGGAGGGATTCAGAGAGTGAATGTAGATCAAGGTGTTTAAGATTTCTGCGAGGGTCTGCAAGTTTGTGGGGTGGGGATTGTTGCAAGGAGTGGAGAGGGAAGAGAATGTGAGTAATTGTCGTCAGAAAGGGGAAGAGGCGAGTTAGAGAGGTTAGATAGGGAGCAGAGGCGGGTGAAGATGAGGTCCAATGTGTGACCATCTTTGTGAGTGGCTGCAGAAGACCATTGAGTGAGGCCGAAGGAGGAAGTGAGAGATAGAAGTTTAGTGGCAGCTGAGAGGGAAGTGTCAATGGGTATGTTGAAGTCGCCCATGGTTGAATAGAGCCTACGCCGCCCAAAGTTTCTGCTTACGATGTTGCCTCTATCACCAGCGCCACACGCAGAGTGTGTACTCGCCTAATGACAGAAGCAGACATTGCAGGAGCTGGTCCCAGGGAAAAAGTGATGTGTGCAATAAAAAAACATAAGTTTCCAACAATTAGTTAAAAAAAATGACTCTGCCCTTAAAATGGATATCATTATTAAATTGCTTCAAGGTATAGAAAAATATATTCTGAAAACGTATCCACTTCTTTGTCTAAAGATTTATTTGAAATATTTCTATTAACTTTTTGCAACTTTTTTAACATTAAAAATCAGGATGTCTGAAGCATGATGTATTATAAGTGATCAAGGACATGCAGATGAGTCTGCTGCTACTTTTCCTCAAATTTTCTTAAGAATCCAATTTCTCAAGATGCAAATTTTGTATATGGTCACAATATTATAGCAGATGTCCTTTCACTTCGCATCCCAACTACTGGGTGTGACAAATCACACATACATTATATATCATATACAGTGTACAAGAGAATATCAGACTCAGTTTGTCATCGCGCTCCACAAATCTCAGGATATGTCCAGCCAAGAGGAAAGTGTAAGGAAGGAGACATCTGTAATTTGCAGAAATACTAAACAAATGATGCTTGTCCGTAGATTATAAGAAAATCATGTAACATAAAGGAACGAGGTACATCGAATTCTGATATCTCCTTATTTGTTCTCAGATTGACTGCCTCAGCGTATTAAACCACCAAAGGCTTTGTGTCCTATTCAGCAGCTCCAGTGCACAGTCCAGCAATGCCCCTAGTGCCTGTGTTAGTCCCTGGTAAGAACCTTCATGTTTTTGTTGGATGTGACTTTTCGGTTATTCCGTTGGTATGTGCCTGATGATCCAGTAATCTCACTTTTATGGAACCAATGTGAATATAGAGAACCTGGCCATGATGAAACTGTCTATATACTTGAAAGCATAGCCATAGATGGGAATAACCTAGAATTAGTGGTGAGCGAGTGTACTCCTTGCTCGGGTTTTCCAGAGCACGCTCGGTTGACCTCCGAGTATTTGTTAGTGTTCGGAGATTGTTTTCATCACAGTAGCAGATTGATTTACAGCTATTAGCCAGGCTGAGTACATGTGGGGGTTGCCTGGTTGCTAGGTAATCTTCACATGTAATCAAGCTGGCTAATAGCTGTAAATAATGCTGCTGAGGCAATGAAAACGTAATCTCTGAGCAGTCATAAATACTCGGAGGTCACCCGAGCGTGCTCAGGAAAACCCGAGCAACGAGTATACTCGCTCATTACTAGCTAGAATCCTTTAGATAAATAGTGGAGTAATAGTAATATATAATATCTACCCTGAGTAATGACCAAGAAAATGCCAAGATAAATATGTTGAATGAAATAAATGCAAGGGCAGCATCAAGTACAGCACAAAGTATGCACACATATAAGAACCAAAGGTAACTGACAGTCTGTTGCATCCATTAATTGATCAACAACAAAGTTGCCAAAAACCTACAATAAAGACATAACCTGGTTACTTGGACGCTGTGAGCGACCATGAACAAATAAGATGGCAACACCCCATGAACATAACCAGAGTATGTGCAAACCAGAGGTCCAGGGGGCATGAGGAGCCCATCATGGCCAGGTTCTCTATATTCACATGAGTTCCATGGCAACTTTGGTGACAGCAAGTTCTTACAATATCTTTATTACATATATTAGCTTTTGAGATCATATTGGGTATTGCCACCCTCTGCATGAGGGTTGGCTCACAATATTTAATAATTGGGTCTCTGTCTTCATTTAAAGGCCTTTGGGAACCTTCATTTGTATGTATCTGTGGCTGCCACGGGCCTCTGGCAGCTTTTTATATGAAATTTAGTTATACCATGTGCCTCATTTGATATTGTTGCTGCATTTATTCCAACAGCGCTTTTTTTTCAAGTATTTATGCTGTAACATAGGAGGACACTATATATAATCTTTGTTACCTCTCTTATTAATACTATTTCTGTGTATCATCTTAGATTACTACATCATAATCAGATATATTGATATTTTCACCATTGCCAGGCCTTATTCATATAATAATATTTTGGTAACACAGCTCAACCCCTAGATCACAGTGACCATTGCTATTGGAGTATGGGTTATTGATATCGGCACTATTTGATCTGTTAATTGACTGTATGCATTAGGTGCTCTCAAGTCCAGGGGATTAACCTCAGCATGGGGTATGTTTGACGTGTTTTTAGATGTTTTTAATTTTTTGGTGTTGTGTGAACTCTAATAAAATTGGTCATTTTGTATATTTAATTGGTGGTCACTGGAATATAGTGTGTTTCTTGTAATTTTCTGGTATTCTTAGATGACGCAAATGACAGCATGACAAGCAACGGATGTTCGGGCCCCCCATTCATCCGAACATCCACTGATTCGCCCATCACTAGTTTGGAGGAATAACTATGGTTGAACCATCATTGATAGATATCTGATTTGATTTACAAATCAGATTCTCAGCCTTTCCACATGCAGTGCATTGCTGGACTTTACAACTTATGATCTAGGCAGAGGGTGGCCCGACAAGGGTTTATAATAAGCAGACCAGTTACATATTTACATATAAGTGTGTGTATACTCAGTGTATATGAGCTGGCTAAGCTGGATCACCTATATCATGTGGTGCCTTTATCTGTCCTTTGTCACTTTATTATGTTTTTCACATTTGTAGTCAGAAGGTGCTAGAATTGTAATACAACCAAGCAGTGTTTATTGACTCCTACCACTCACACCATCAGATTGTGAAAGAGCTGTAATGACCGAAATCTCTGGTGATCGATGTTAGGGGACATTTAGAAAGATTAGAGTTGCTGAGTGTAGCTGTCGCCCACAGCAGCCATCATGTTACAGCTTTCTTTCATAGGGCTCTTTGTGACCCATGTGGTTGTTTTCTGCAGCTGCTCCATTATTTCTTTGCATGTAAGTCGGTGGATTCCTATAAATGGCTATTGTAGGGTTTCAGCTCTCTGGTAGCTACTTGGATACGCACAATCACAAGGTTTTAGTACCACGGCATAAAGTTTATTGCCCATCATAAATTTTACAACTCCAAAATGAAAGCAACCTTTCTCCAGTACAAGTGAATAACCTACACAGTCCTTTCTTCAGGCACAATAAAACAAGATAAGTGTAGGAGTCTCTAGGTAGTAAGAGAAAAGGCTACCTGTAAACACGTGCCCACTCCAATGTATACAAATATATAACAACTTATACTAGACCGTAACACAGCAAGCAATATGAATATAAAATAATTAAAAGATATGCAATGGGATCCCAGACCTGAATACCCAAAAAAGTGCATTATAGGATTATGTACAAGAATCATAATGTCATACCATGAATATGTATCCAAACGTAATTCACACAAAAATAGCAACCTAGGAAACTTCCATAATCAGTTACAGGTAGGATGAACCCCCTGATAATATAAATATCAACACCTAATAGCCTGAATGGTTTGGAGGAGTAACCTGGAAGTCAAAAGCTGTCGTGGTCAACAAGGTAGACGATGTATATAAAAGCTACAAATAACCTAAAAGAAGAGTAAGGTTTGTATAAGGGGGCTAATAACAAAGAAACAAGAGTCCCATCTTATGCACATGGTTGTGCATATGAGGTATGGCAGGCCACAACCAGGAGGGCATACCTGAAAGAGAAAATGCACCTAACAAACCATGAGTGTGATAAAGGGTACAGACGAAGATGGAAAACTGTCTGACAGATCTATCAGTCTCACCAATCTCCGTATTGCAGGCTGTTTAACACAGTTTAAACCAGGGCTGTGGAGTTGGTAAGCCAGAGTTGCGACTCCGACTCCTGGATTTTATCAGGTTCCGACTCCGGCTCCTTCATAAATGGCCAATTCGTAACAATAAATTTACTGTTGTCAAATATTAACATCGTGCTTATTCAGTTTCTCACCATCCTATAAGTAATCAGACCACTTAGAGTAAAAACTATATTTATTAGAATACAATTAGAATATAGCAAATAACTTTTATAAACTTTTCTAAAGTCTTGTAAGTAAATATGCAATAAACACTGCTATGCAGTTAATAAGAGCATCTAGTTTAGAGGAGGAGCTTTACTACTAAGAATTTGCAATACATTTTCACTTTCAGTTTCATACATTGTAAGTAGGGGGTCGGGGCAGCATGAAGTTAACCAAGTATAAGATTAGATAAGGGCAGTGGAGAACAGTGACACACAAGAAGTAAGAAATGTCTCTATCTCCAGCAGAACTGCTTATCACTGTTGTTCATAGTTTGATAGAACATATATATTTGAGTAACATTTATAAAATTCATATGAAAGTTCAATTATGAAATATTAATACATTTTTTCTAAAGCTGGAGTCGGTACATTTCTACCGACTCCGACTCCAACCAAAACTAACTCCGACTCCGACTCCACAGCCCTGGTTTAAACCAGACGCCAAAGGCGCACCCCTGTTCCTGCCCAAACTCCACACTGCTGAGCTGACCCAGCTGCTGTGATTAGGCCTGCAAGCCCCGGGCTGGATTATAGGAATGACCTTTTTCATCCAGACTTAGTTGATTGCTCCTATATCCTGGACCCAAAATCCAGTCAAGTTAAAACTCTCTCAGTAAACTATCGTTACTGGTACTGACTTTACATTAACGAGGCCAACCACCTCAGTAGCACATATCTGCCCTTCAGGACCTTACCCCTTGCTTTCTTAGGCTACTTTCACACATAAGGTTTTTGCCATCAGGCACAATCCGGCAAATTAAAAAAACGGATCAGTTTTTTTTCCGCCAGGTCCGTTTTTTGCTCATAGAGTTGTATTAGTGCTGGATTGCGATGGATGGCCTAAGGTTTCATCCGTTTTTTTGCCGGATCCGTCCAAAATTAGTTTTCCAGCTGCCGGAGAAAAAGCAGAGAGGAATGTTTTTTCTGTCCAGTGAAAAAACGCACAGTGACGGTTTCCGGAGATAAATGGATGAAACATGAGGTGAAATGAGTTAATCTGGCTACCGATTCCGTTTTTTTTACGCTGAGCACGCCCCGTAGCTGCATTTTCCATTCTGGATCTCTCTTACTCACATTCTCTCTCTCTTTCTCTCCCTCTCTCACACGAACAGAAAGTCCAAATTTTATCCTGGATTTAAAAAAAAAAAACCTGATCCAGCAAAAAAAACAAAAAAAAACTGATCCGTCGCATCAGTTTTTCACAATTTTGTTTGGATACGTTTTTTTTGCTAAATTTGCCGGATTGTGCCGGACGGTAAAAAACTGATGTGTGAAAGTAGCCTTACACTGTTTTGTTGTTTGATTCTTTAAAGCGACTTTCATCACAGAATAGCTGTTCAAACCAAGTACAGGCACTCGGTGGACCTTTCTCATGGCCATACATTTAAAGGGAAATTTTCACCAGGTCTTTTTGCTTCTAGACTATACCCATCACCTTTAAGATCATAAGAATGAAGATCCTGCGACCCCTTTATATCTTCCGATGAAGGGTTTTATACTTGTCCCGTGCTGAATGTAAATGGCGCTGTCCGTTCCAATAGGTGTTTCTAGATTATGCTCAATGACACCCCGATCCCTTCAAACACCGCATCTTGTAGCAACCCCATTCTTGTGATTTTAAAGGTAATGGGCATATTTTATAAACGAAAAAGCGGTGACTGGTTCCTTTTAAGCCTACCTTCCCACCTACTTGTTTTTCATCTATTTCTGCCCTTCTCTCCCTCTATAAAGCCAGAGCTGTCAATCAAAGAAGGGGGCTGAGGTAGATGGAAAACAAACGAGGGTGCACGGAGCTTCTGTACTTAGTTTGAACAATCACTCTGTGTGGTCAGACACCCTTTAACCACTAGACAGTTAATTAGCACAAATTTCTTCCCTTTTTAATGCTAAAGTTTATAAAAATAAAGAGGGAAATGCCACTCCCCTAATAACAAATTTGGTGTATTTTGACCTGCTAAGTAAGGAGCAGGCAAAGATTGTGTTAAAAATGCGTGCTGTCTTTACTGAATGTATTTATAGGTGCGATCCACTATATTCTTATTTTACCACATGTGTTGGGAACATGATTTTATGGCATTTATGAATTTATAACAGGTTCTCCTCCTTCCTCACAATGGCTGCTGGTGGAGGCGCTTGTGACCAGACCTGTCCATCAGTCTCTGCTGATAGTAAAACTACTTTCCCATGTACAACCTCTTTTAGTAGGAGGTGGTTATTGGATAGATCTGGTCACATGGTTGTCCAGCAGCAGCCATTTTGAGAACAGACCAGCTGTGCAGTCTGTGTGGAATGTTGTACTAAGACGCTCAGGAAAAGAACCTGTAATACTTGTACTGTGTATTAGTAAGCGCCACAAATCATGTCATCATCACATTTGTTACATTAGAGCTAGTGGACAACCCTTTTAATAAAGTGACCACAGCCTACAGGCTTTTCTAATGTGACTAGTCTGCTGGGGTCAGACTCTAGACCACAACTGTAGTGTTGTTCTGTAGATGTTTGTAGAGTATGGCGTGTGCTGTCCTGAGAAAGAGCTGCTCAATCTGTTGGTTCTTCTTCCTTTCCTTTGTACACAGGATTGTCACAATGGAGTTTTATGGTAAGAATGATCTGACGTTGGGCGTTTTCCTGGAAAGATACTGCTTCAGGTGAGCCGATGTTACCTGTGGCCCCTGTACACGATCTCATACATCAGTCCGTTCACTGCACAACACCTTTTTACACTTTGTATAGCTCTGCTGTGTGTGTGTTATGTGATGATGGATTTCCTATGAATTACTTGTACTAGCATTGTCCTCTTGTATATAGCTAGGTATGCACTGTCGAACTGTGCTACCAAAGGCCCACTAGTAACATTGACTCTGGGGGTCCACGGCTGCAAAGGGTCCCACCAGGCAGTCGCTTGTTCTCCTGCGGACCTCTCTGACCCTGTATGACTGTATAATGTACTTCTTCTTAATGTATTATGTCATGTGCCTCAGGTGGTTGGTGCTAATGACGTAGCTGATCGGGCAGGCACTGCCATTGATCAGGCACAATTACCGGAGGGAGAATGGCAGTAATACATAGCCCGCTCCTGACCAAGCGTGATCACTACACTGTACACAAGATAAGTGGGCCCACTTGTCACTGTGTTCACTAGGTATCATTATGTAGACCACCTGAGACCAGGTAAAGTTTTATATAGTTTTGTGTAAGTAGTGTCCACCTAGCAGGCACCCCCATGTGCTTCTCTGCCAGTATAGTAATAGAACAGTTCTATTTTAGAGAGGCCCATATAAAAGTGAATTAGAACACTGATGTGGACCTGAAGCTCCATCTCCTGAGGATGGCTTCTTTGCTCTAAGTCAGTGTTCCCCCAACTTCGGGGTTCAAGAGCCACCAACGGGTCATGTTTTCAGTATTTCCTTAGTATTGCACAGGTGATAATGTCATCACCTGCACAGGCAATAATTCCATCACCTGTGCAATACTGAAAACATGACCTGTTGGTAGCTCTTGAGGACCGGAGTTGGGGAACACTGCGTCTAAGTATAACATGCTGCATTGTGATGGTTTACACATTATTACATATTCGCATTAATGCATTTATCTCTGATTAATTTTTCATCATCACAGAGGACATTATATATTTTGATAATTGTTGATATGTGCTCTTCTACAGACCTTCGTATCAGTGTCCCAGTGTATTCTGTGACACACCAATGGTGCACCACATAAGACGTTTTGTTCATGGAAATGGCTGTGTTCAGATCATACTAAAAGAGCTGGACTCTCCTGTTCCTGGTTACCAGCACACCATCCTTACTTACTCCTGGTGTAGGATCTGCCAACAGGTATTTTTAACCAACTCTCAATATGTGTGTTTGGGGGCTGCTCTCATAATTTTAATATTTTGATAGGACCACTACAAACTGAAAGATTCATGATATGTGCCGATTGGGTGACAGGGCAGGAGGCAGGTGTGATATACTCTAACACATTTTCTTTTAGTTGACCTGTACTGCAAATGACTTTCAATGCCTACTCCCTCCGTCTCAGGTTTTAGCTGCTGTTTTTTTTTTTTTTTTTTCCAGATTTGCTGCACATTCATGCAGTCATTGCTCTCTATCCATATCAGTCCCTCTCTCCTCCCCTCTCTCATGTACATCTCACTTTCTCTATTCACATTGTTTAAACCATTATCTTCCACTGCGAAAAATGGGAAACACACACTGGACCATCTGGTGACTCCTTCCATTTTATTATTTCTAGCTGCAAGTGCATATCTTCTTCTGTCAATTATAACTGTACCCCTATTTCAACACTCTGCTACATTGACGACTGTGAACTTTCATATTATCTTAGCCTACTGTCTCTCACTAAAACCTGGATTCAATGGTTGAATACCATTTCTACTGCTCTCTTGTGTGATGAGTTACACTTTTCACATACCCACACATCTTAGAACAGACCCTCCCTCATATACAGGAATTATTTATCAATTTTAATTATTTTTGATAAAAATATTACCTTTTAATTTGTATATTGTGGCATATTGCCTTTTATGATAATAAAATAATTTGACTTAATTGATTGATTTATTTATTTAGTAAATATTTTTTTGGGTATTTATAAGATGGTAGTGTTGGCCTGCTTCTTTCTGCACAATGTACTTTGAAGAGAATCTGTCATTAGGACCACCCCTACTAAGTTGTCTATCTGGAGATATACAGTGACTTGCAAAAGTATTCACCCCCTTTGGCTTTTTATTTATTTTGTTACATTACAACCTGTGTTTAAATATTTTGTAATGTGATTTGTGTGTGATGCATCAGCACTAAATAGTCTAAGTTGGTGAAGTGTGAAAAAATATGCATTAATTAAATTTATGGGATCACATAAGTAAAAATTGGCATGTGCATATGTATTCAACCCTTTTGCTATGACGCCCCTTAAAATTTGTGGTGCTAGCAATTACCTTCATAAGTCACATGCTTAGTGAAAGGAAGTCCACCTGTGTGCAATCTATCACATGGTCCGTCAGTGTACACTTTTTCTGAAAGGCCATTGAGGCTGCAACACAATTAATCAAGAGGCACTACTAACCAAACACCTCCATGAAGACCAAGGAGATTTTCAAATGTCAGGTACAAAGTTCTTGAGAAGTGCAAGTCAGGGTTGGGTTCTAAAAAAATAAATAAATGCAAATTATTATCCCAATCTCTGATGATCCCTTTGAGCACCATCAAATCCATTATCATCAAATAAAAAGAACATGGTACCACAACAAGCCTGCCAAGCGAGGGCTGCTCACCAAAACTCTCTGTCCGAGCAAGGAGGGTCTTGTCCATCTAGTGACAAATCCGTCCAGTGGGTGCATTAGAGGGCGAGGCCTCACTCCATACAAGTGTATGGAGAGCGAGGCCGTGTCCACTGGTCGGGGGTATGTATAACCCATACATAGCCTCCAGTCCCTATTCTTAAACTGGCGAATCCCCGCAGCGCACAGTGTGTACGCTAGGGGATTCATAAGTCTGCAGTCGCATGGAGTGACTGCAGACTTATCGTTATTGACTGGACAGCCCCTTTATTCAGAGAGGCAGCACAGAGACCAAATGTAACCCTGATGGAGCGGCAGAGTTCCTAAGCAGAGACTGGAGCATTTGTCCATATGACCACAATCAGCCGGATGCTGGTTACACACACACACACACACACACACACACACACACACACACACACACACACACACACACACACACACACACACACACACACACACACACACACTGTAAAGCTCGGTTTGAGTTTGTCAAAATACGTATGGGAGGAAGGTGATGTGGTCAGATGAGCGAAAAATAGAAGTTTTTGGCCACTAAGGTTAACGCTTTGTCTGGGTCCAAACCAATCCAGCTCCTCACCTTAAGAACAACGTCACAGTGAAACATGGTGGTGTCAGCATCATGCTGTGGGGGTGGTTTTCGGCAGCAGGTTTCAGGGAAGATGGTGCAAAATACAGAGATATTCTTGAGCAAAACCTGTTTGGTAGTGATTTGAGACTGGAACGGAGGTTCACCTTCCAACAAGATAATGAATAATACTAAAGCAGCACTGAAGTGGTTTAATCCCTTCATGAAAAAAGTACGGTATTTTCGTTTTTGCGTTTTCGGTTTTTGCTCCCCTGCTTCCTTGGGCCATATTGGCTGAAAAAAAAGTTATGGCTATCGGAGGACTTGTTTTTCTCCTTCGCCTCATTGGGGGACATAGACCATGGGTTGTATGCTGCTTGCTACTAGGAGGCTGACACTAAGGCCTCTTTCACACATCTGTTTTTCAGAATCAGTCACAAGAGAGCATGCTCTGTTTTGAAAAATCAGAATCGGTCACTGGATTCCGTCTTCTGACGGACAGCGACGAATCCTGCGCTCATAGGCTTCTATTATACCCAACGCTGACTTACCTGCCACCCGGTAAATAAATATTGTTCCAATAAATACATTTCTTTATCTAAATAAAAAAACAATAAAAGTACACATATTTAGTATCGCCGCATCCTTAACGACACGACCTATAAAACTGTCCCACTAGTTAACCCCTTCAGTGAAGACCGTAAAAAAAGGCAAAAAACAACGCTTTATCATCATACCGCCAAACAAAGTGGAATAACACGCGATCAAAAAGACGGATATAAATAACCATGGTAAAGCTGAAAACATCATATTGTCCTGCAAAAAACGAGCCGCCATACAGCATCATCAGCAAAAAATAAAAAAGTTATAGTCCTCAGAATAAAGCGATGCAAAAATATTTTTTATATAAAAGTTTTTATCATATAAAAATGCCAAAACATAAAAAAAAGATATAAATGAGGTATCGCTGTAATTGTACTGACCCGAAGAATAAAACTGCTTTATCAATTTTACCAAACGCGGAACGGTATAAAGGCCTCCCCCAAAAGAAATTCATGAATAGCTGGTTTTTGTTCATTCTACCTCACAAAAATCGGAATAAAAAGCGATCAAAAAATGTTACGTGCCTGATAATGTTACCAATAAAAATGTCTACTTGTCCCGCAAAAAACAAGACCTCACATGACTCTGTGGACCAAAATATGGAAAAATTATAGCTCTCAAAATGTGGAGACGTAAAAACTATTTTTTTGCAATAAAAAGCGTCTTTTAGTGTGTGACGGCTGCCAATCATAAAAATCCGCTAAATAACCCACTAAAAAATTATATCATACCCCCTTCATCACCCTCTTAGTTAGGGAAAAATAATAACATTTTAAAAAATGTATTCATTTCCATTTTCCCATTAGGGTTGGGGCTAAAATTATGGTTAGGATTACATTTATGGTTGGGATTAGGGTTAGGGGTGTGGTTAGGGTTATGGTTGGGATTTGGGTTAGGGGTGTGTCAGGGCTAGGGTTTCAGTAAGAATTGCGGGGTTTCCACAGTTTAGGCACATCAGGGGCTCTCCAAACGCGACATGGCATCCGATCTTAATTCCAGCCAATTCTGTGTTGAAAAAGTAAAACAGTGCTCCTTCCCTTCCGAGCTCTCCTGTGCGCCCAAACAGGGATTTACCCCAACATATTTGGTATCAGCGTAACATCAATTTTCAAACATCAATTTTACATTGCAAAGTCAAACGGCGCTCCTCCCCTTCCGAGCTCTCCCATGTGCCCAGGGCCGTATTTAGAGTTTCTGCTGCCCTAGGCACTTTCAGTGCTGCCTCCCCCTTTGGTGAGTATAACACTATCGGCAGTGACTTTACCATAAATCGCTGATGTGAAAGTAGCCTTTAGCAGCAGATCCGGCAGTTTTTCCGCTTCTGCCGCGTAACAGATCACTTACAGCAACACTGCGTTCGGCCTCATTCATTCCCTACGGGACTTGAACACATGTGCGGCACTTGCGGTTTTTCAGCAATACGGCAAATGCAGTACTTGCAGCAATGGAAAAAAAGCGCTGCTAGCAGTGGTTTTTTGTCTCACCGCAAGTGCAAAATCTCAAGTGCCGCACATGTCCGCAAGTAGCCATCACTACATGTCCCTGCACCTTACTAGCTCATCACTAACCTTCCCTCTCTGACCTAAAACTACACTATAAAGCTTTAGAAAAACAATGTATTAACTGACATATTCCTACGATAATGAGGGCTCCAGGCTACGGTGTAGACTGGGACGGGCACTCTCCGGGTCTCCATCCTCTCTCTCTGTGCACACCCTCAGGCCCTGCCTCACTGCCTGTGCTGCACTGTGCACAGACATCCCTCCCCCGGACCCGGTAATCACCGCGCACAGTAGCATACCTGTAGAGCTGTTCCTAGGTTTTCTGGAACCAGGGGCAAGAATTCAGTTTGGCGCCGCTCCAGGACATATGTGATTTGTTCACTTAGTCATGTACCCACGAGCTCCTCTCCCTAAGGCTAGGGTCACATTGCGTTAGTGCAATCCGTTTAGCGCTAGCGGATTGCGCTAACGCAATGTTTTCTATGGGGCTGCGGTCGGGGTCGCGGTAACGTCCCCGCTATCGCAGATCCCCGATCTGCGAGAGCGGGAAACGGACCGCGGGCGCGCCTCGGACGCTGCAAGCAGCGTCCGCGGCGCGCCAGGAATCACCGGCGCGTCGCTAGCGCGTGCCGAACATGGCACGCGCTAGTGAAGCGCGTTCCCATTGCCTTCAATGGGCGCGTTAACGGACGCGTTGCACGGCGTTAATTTCGCCGTGCAACGTTGTCCGTTAAACGCGGTCCCATAACGCAATGGGAACCCAGCATAAGGCCGGCCTCACACTAGCGAGTTTTACGGACATATGAGAGGTGCAGAAAATACGAATTGCATACGGTACAGTGATTCTCTATGGCCCAGCTCCTATCTGCCGTATTTTACTGATCCGTATTACACGGTCTTCTACCGCCGTAGAAAATCGCAGCATGTAGCGTTTGTCACCGTATTGCGCAAAAAATACGCCAATGAAAGTCTATGGGGGCGAGAAAAATACGGATTACACACGGGCCAACAGTGTGACTTGCGAGAAATACGCAGCGGTGTTCTACAGAAAAGCCGGCATTTCAGTGCGGTGTACAGTAAAATCACACTGACAGGTTAGAATAGAATAGCTAAGATAAATGTCTACGCATAGCAGAGGTGTGTGTATATATATATATATATATATATATATATATATATATATATGTGTATATATATGTATATATATATATATATATATATATATATATATATATATATATATATATATATATATATATATATATATATATATATATATACTAGCTATTGAACCCGTTCTACGCCCGGGTGGCGAGCATCTATACTGGTATATGGTCTTCATCCTGGTATGTGCTGCTCCATCCTGCGTCCCCATCCTGTCATGAGCTGCTCCATCCTGCGTCCCCATCCTGTCATGAGCTGCTCCATCCTGCGTCCCCATCCTGTCATGAGCTGCTCCATCCTGTGTCCCCATCCTGTCATGTGCTGCTCCATCCTGCGTCCCCATCCTGTCATGAGCTGCTCCATCCTGCGTCCCCATCCTGTCATGAGCTGCTCCATCCTGCGTCCCCATCCTGTCATGTGCTGCACCCATCCTGCACCCCCATTCTGACATGTGCTGCTCCAATCCTGCACACCCATTCTGACATGTGCTTACTCCATCCTGCGTCCCCATCCTGCCATGTGCTGCACCCATCCTGTGCCCCCATCCTGCCATGTGTTGCACCCATCCTGCGCCCCCATTCTGTCATGTGTTGCACCCATCCTGCGCCCCCATTCTGTCATGTGCTGCTCCCATCCTGCGCCCCCATTGTGACATGTGCTGCTCTCATCCTGCACCCCCATTCTGACATGTGCTGCACCCATCCTGCGCCTCCATTCTGACATGTTCTGCACCCATCCTGCGCCTACATTCTGTCATTTGCTGCTCCCATCCTGCGCCCCCATCCTGTCATGTGCTGCTCCCATCCTGTGCCTCTGTTCTGTCATGTGCTGCTCCCATCCTGCGCCCGTTCTGTCATGTGCTGCTTCCATCCTGCACCCCCGTTCTGTCATGTGCTGCCCTATTCTGTCATGTGCTGCTCCCATCCTGCGCCACCATTCTTTAATTTGCTTCTCCCATCCATATGTCCCATAAGCTGCTCCATTATGGTTGATGGCCCCCATAAGATGCTCCATAGTATATGCCCCGTACACTGCTCCATTATGGTTTATGGCCCCCATAAGATGCTCCATAGTGTATGCCCCCCGTACACTGCTCCATAAAGGTTTATGGCCCCCATAAGATGCACCATAGTGTATGCCCCCCGTACACTGCTCCATAAAGTTTGATGGCCCCCATAAGATGCTCCATAGTGTATGCCTCCGTACACTGCTCCATAAAGGTTTATGGCCCCCATAAGACGCTCCAGTGTGTATGCCCCCGTACACTGCTCCATTATGGTTTATGACCGCCATTAGATGCTCCATAGTGTATACCCCTCGTACACTGCTCCATAAAGGTTTATGGCCCCCATAAGATGCACCATAATGTATGCCTCCCGTACACTTCTCCATAAAGGTTGATGGCCCCCATAAGATGCTCCATAGTGTATGCCTCCGTACACTGCTCCATAAAGTTTTATGGCCCCCATAAGACGCTCCAGTGTGTATGCCCCCGTACACTGCTCCATAAAGGTTTATGGCCCCCATAAGACGCTCCAGTGTGTATGACCCCGTACACTGCTCCATTATGGTTGATGGCCCCATAAGATGCTCCATTGTATTATATGCCCCCCATAAGATGCTCCATTGTATTATATGCCCCCCATAAGATGCTCCATTGTATTATATGCCCCCCATAAGATGCTCCATTGTATTATATGCCCCGTATGCTGCTGCCATATATATATATAAAAAAAAAAATACCATACTCACCTATGGTCGCTGGGCGCCGAGTGCTGGGGGCCTGAGCAGGCGGGGACACCGGCGCGCTGTGGGGGTCAGGTGCCGGTATCACCGCTAGCTCAGGCCCCCAGCACTTGCTATACTCACCTGTCTGTCCCGTTCCACAGCTGCGCGCCGCCATCTTCCGGCTCCTCTGGCTGTGACTGTTCAGTCAGAGAGCGGCGCCGACGCGCATTAAGCGCGTCATCGCGCCCTCTGAACTGTGAACGTCACAGCAGAGGACCCGGGAAACGGAGCCGCACGCAGCGCTGGAACGGGGGACAGGTGAATATACTTACCCTCCTGGCGGTCCCTGACTCTCCGGTGGAGATCGCGGTGTGCGTTCAGTGTTTACGCATACCGCGATCTCCTGGGAGCGTCACTCTCTGGGGGCCAGACTGCGCCGGCGCATGCGCAGTCTATAAAGGCTTCGGACAGAGTGACGCTCCCAGCGTTATATTATAGATAGATATATATATATATATATATATATATATATATATCAGTGAGACACATATATGTATATATATTAATATTTCATACAGTGCTAGATAGGAGAAAAGCCGGTAATTCAATTGTCGGTTTTTCCTATCTCCTTCTCAAACCCGACATGATATGAGACATGGTTTACATACAGTAAACCATCTCATATCCCTTTTTTTTTTGCATATTCCACACTACTAATGTTAGTAGTGTGTATGTGCAAAATTTGGGTGCTCTAGCTATTAAATTAAAGGGTTAAATCACGGAAAAAATTGGCGTGGGCTCCCGCGCAATTTTCTTTGCCAGAGTGGTAAAGCCAGTGACTGAGGGCAGATATTAATAGCCTGAAGAGGGTCCATGGTTATTGCCGCCCCAGCCACCCCAGAAAAGGCACATCTGCAAGAAGGGTTAATGTCACCTTGCTATTGTAAGGTGACATTAAGTCAGATTAATAATGGAGAGGCGTCAATTATGACACCTATCCATTATTAATCCAATAGTATGAAATGGTTAAAAAAACACACACACATTATTACAAAGTATTTTAATGAAATAAATACACAGGTTGTTGTAATATTTTATTATACTTGTAATCCTGGCTGGGCCCTTACACTGTCCCTCCATGCTACGCCCCCACTACTCCGTTTCTATTCTGTGCTCACTCGCTTTTCTCCCCCCCATACTGTCTCCTCACACTATTCCACTTCCTCCTCATATTGTCTCCTCTCACTTCCCCCTGTTCACCATACTGTCTCCGCATATATTTACCTCCTCACTTTCTATACTGCCTGCTCACCTGACTCCCCATACTGTGTCTGCACACAACCCATCACCCTCACTCCCCGTACTCTGTCCACATACATTTTTCACATCGCTTCTCATACTGTGTCAACATACATTCCTCGTTCGCTCCCCATACTGTCTATACCCATCCCCATACTGTTTTCTCATACATGCCCCTCATTCCCCCAGTACTGTTTCTTCATACATGCCCCCCATTCCCCCAGTACTGTTTCCTCATACATGCCCCCCATTCCCCAGTACTGTTTCCTCATACATGCCCCTCATTCCCCCAGTACTGTTTCTTCATACATGCCCCCCATTCCCCCAGTACTGTTTCCTCATACATGCCCCCCATTCCCCAGTACTGTTTCCTCATACATGCCCCTCATTCCCCCAGTACTGTTTCCTCATACATGCCCCCCATTCCCCAGTACTGTTTCCTCATACATGCCCCCCATTCCCACAGTACTGTTTCCTCATACATGCCCCCATTCCCCAGTAGTTTCCTCATACATGCCCCCCATTCCCCTGTACTGTTTCCCCATCTCCCCCTTTGCTATTCATTTTGTGTCCTCAAATCTCACCCCACACATTAAAAAACCCCATCCCCACTCAAATTCTCCACACATAATAAATCCCCCCATCCCCCTGCACTGAATCTTCAGTGTCTTCAGCTCCACTGGGTAAGCTCATTGACTCGAGTATAAGCCGGGTATGCATTGTCCCCTCATTCCTATCCCGGTATGTGTGGTTCCGCCCGTCCTGTTCTTCTGTGTGGCTCCACCTGTTGTATGCATATGTCCCCTGTCCCATCTTGTATGCATGGCTCCCTCCTCCCATCCTGTATGCATGGCTCTGCTCTCCCCTCCTCACATCCATGTATGCGTGGCTCCTTTCCCCCCTCCTCCCATCCTTGTATGCGTGGCTCTGATCCCCCCTCCTCCCATCCTTGTATGTGTGGCTCCTCCCCCCTACTCCCATCTTTGCATGCGTGGCTCCGCTCCCCCCTCCCCGTGGCTCCGCCCCCCTCCTCCCATCTTTGTATGCATGGCTCTGTTCCCCCCCCTCCTCCCATCCTTGTATGCGTGGCTCTGCTCCCCCATCCTTGTATGCTTGGCTCCGCTCCCCCTCCTCCCATCTTTGTATGCGTGGCTTCGTTCCCCCCTCCTCCCATCCTTGTATGCTTGGCTCTGCTCCTCCATCCTCCCATCCTTGTATGCGTGGCTCCGCTCCCCCTCCTCCCATCCTTGTATGCATGGCTCTGCTCCTCCTCCTCCCATCCTTGTATATGTGGCTCTGCTCCCCCTTCCTCACATCCTTGTATGCGTCGCTCCGTTCCCCCCTCCTCCCATCCTTGTATGCGTGGCTCTGCTCCCCCTCCTCCCATCCTTGTATGCATGGCTCCACTCCCCCTCCTCCCATCTTTGTATGCGTGGCTCCGTTCCCCCCCCTCCTCCCATCCTTTATGCATGGCTCCGCTTCCTCCTCCTCCCATCCTTGCATGCGTGGCTCTGCTCCCCCCTCCCCGTGGCTCCGCCCTCCTCCTCCCATCTTTGTATGTGTGGCTCTGCTCCCCCATCCTTGTATGCTTGGCTCCGCTCCCCCTCCTCCCATCTTTGTATGCGTGGCTCCGTTCCCCCCTCCTCCCATCCTTGTATGCTTGGCTCTGCTCCTCAATCCTCCCATCCTTGTATGCATGGCTCCGCTCCCCCTCCTCCCATCCCTGTATGCGTGGCGCTGCTCCCCCTCCTCCCCTCTTTGTATGCGTGGCTCCGTTCCCCCCTCCCCTCTTTGTATGCGTGGCTCTGTTCCCCCCTCCTCCCATCCTTGTATGCGTGGCTCCGCTTCCCCCCTCCCATCCTTGCATGCGTGGCTCCTCTCCCCCCCTCCTCCCATCCTTGTATGCGTGGCTCCTCTCCCCCCTCCTCCCATCCTTGTATGCGTGGCTCCGTTCCCCCCCTCTTCTCCCCTCCCCTCCTTGTATGCGTGGCTCCGTTCCCGCCTTCCTCCCATCCTTGTATGCGTGTCTCCGCTTCCCCCCTTCCTCCTTCCCTTCCGAGCTCTGCCATGCCCCCAAACAGTGGTTTACCCCCACATATGGGGTATCAGCGTACTCAGGACAAATTGCACAACAACTTTTGGGTCCAGTTTTTTCTGTTACCCTTGGGAAAATAAAAAAAATTGGGGGCGAAAAGATCATTTTTGTGAAAAAATAAGATTTTTTATTTTTACGGCTCTACATTATAAACTTCTGTGAAACACTTGGTGGGTTAAAGTGCTCACCACACATCTAGATTATTTCCTTAGGGGGTCTACTTTCCAAAATGGTGTCACTTCTGGGGGGTTTCAATGTTTAGGCACATCAGTGGCTCTCCAAACGCAACATGGCGTCCCATCTCAATTCCAGTCAATTTTGCATTAAAAAGTCAAATGGCGCTCCTTCCCTTCCGAGCTCTGCCATGCACCCAAACAGTGGTGTACCCCCACATATGGGGTATCTGCGTACTCAGGACAAATTGGACAAGAACTTTTGGAGTTCACATTCTCCTGTTACCCTTGGTAAAATAAAACAAATTGGACCTGAAGTAAATTTTTTGTGAAAAAAGTTAAATGTTCATTTTTTTTTTAAACATTCCAAAAATTCCTGTGAAACACCCAAAGGGTCAGTAAGCTTCTTGAATGTGGTTTTGAGCACCTTGAGGGTTGCAGTTTTTAGAATGGTGTCACACTTGGTTATTTTCTATCATATAGACCCCTCAAGATGACTTCAAATGTGATGTGGTCCGTAAAAAAAATGGTGGTGTAAAAATTAGAAATTGCTGGTCAACTTCCCGACCTGTGACACAGCGTAGGCGTCATGAAAGTCGGTGCCAATCCAACTTGTGACGCATATGCTGTGTCACAGAATGATCGCGTCCCTGCAGATCCGGTGAAAGGGTTAACTCCCATTTCACCCGATCTGCAGGGACAGGGGGAGTGGTAGTTTAGCCCAGGGGGGGTGGCTTCACCCCCCCGTGGCTACGATCGCTCTGATTGGCTGTTGAAAGTGAAACTACCAATCAGAGCGATTTGTAATATTTCACCTATTATAACTGGTGAAATATTACAATCCAGCCATGGCCGATGCTGCAATATCATCGGCCATGGCTGGAAACACTGATGTGCCCCCACCCTACCCCACCGATCGCCCCCCCAAGCCACCGATCTGTCCTGTACACTGCTCCGACTCCCCTCCGTCCTGTGCTCCGCTCCCCCCGTGCTCTTGTCCGCTCACCCCCGTGCTCCAACCACCCCCCCTGCAGTCCGATCCACCCCCCCCTGCAGTCCGATGCACCGTCCGGTGCCCCAATCCACCCCCCCCGTGCTCCGATCCACCTCCCCGTGCTCCGATTTACCCCCCCGTGCTCCGATACACCCCCTCCGTGCTCCCCCCCACCCCATCATACTTACCGAGCCTCCTGTGGTCCGTCGGTCTTCTTACCTGGGCGCCGCCATCTGCCGGCCGGCAGTTTCAAGTGCATTTTGATCACTGCAATAAAACCTATCGCAGTGATCAAAATGAAAAAAATACTGAATGACCCCCCCCCCCCCCCCATGTCACCCCCATAGGTAGGGACAATAATAAAATAAGGAATTTTTTTTTTCTTCCACTAAGGTTGGGGTAAGAACTAGGGTTAGGTTTAGGGTTAGGGTTTCGGTATGTGCACACGTATTCTGGTCCTCTGCGGATTTTTCAGCTGCGGATTTGATAAATCCGCAGTGCTAAACCGCTGCGGATTTATGGCAGATTTACCGCGTTTTTTCTGCGCATTTCGCTGCGGTTTTACAACTGCGATTTTCTATTGGAGCACTTGTAAAACCGCTGCGGGATCCGCAGAAAGAAGTGACATGCTGCGGAATGTAAACCGCTGCGTTTCCGTGCAGTTTTTCTGCAGCATGTGTACAGCGATTTTTGTTTCCCATAGGTTTACATTGAACTGTAAACTCATGGGAAACTGCTGCGGATCCGCAGTGTTTTCCGCAGTGTGTGCACATACCTTTAGAATTAGGCTATGTGCACACGGTGCGGATTTGGTTGCGGATCCGCAGCGGATTGGCCGCTGCGGATTCGCTGCAGTGTTCCATCAGGTTTACAGTACCATGTAAACCTATGGAAAACCAAATCCGCTGTGCCCATGGTGCGGAGAATACCGCGCGGAAACGATGCGTTGTATTTTCCGCAGCATGTCAATTCTTTGTGCGGATTCCGCAGCGTTTTACACCTGTTCCTCAATAGGAATCCGCAGGTGAAATCCGCACAAAAAACACTGGAAATCCACGGTAAATCCGCAGGTAAAACGCAGTGCCTTTTACCCGTGGATTTTTCAAAAATGATGCTGAAAAATCTCACACGAATCCGCAACGTGGGCACATAGCCTTAGGGTTAGGGCTGGAATTAGGGTTAGGGGTGTGTTGAGGTTAGGGTTGTGGTTAGTGGTGTGTTGGGGTTAGGGTTGTGATTAGGGTTATGGCTACAGTTGGGATTAGGGTTAGGGGTGTGTTGGGGTTAGTGTTGGAGGTAGAATTGAGGGGTTTCCACTGTTTAGGCACATCAAGGGACTCCAAAGGCAACATGGCGCCACCATTGATTCCAGCCAATATTGTATTCAAAAAGTCAAACAGTGGTTTACCCCCACATATGGGGTACCAGCATACTCAGGACAAACTGCGCAACAATTACTGGGGTCCAATTTCTCCTGTTACCCTTGTGAAAATAAAAAAAATGCTTGCTAAAACATTTTTGAGGAAAGAAAAATGATTTTTTATTTTCACGGTTCTGTGTTGTAAACGTCTGTGAAGCACTTGGGAGTTCAAAGTGCTCACAACACATCTAGATAAGTTCCTTGGGGGGTCTAGTTTCTAAAATGGGGTCACTTGTGGGGGGTTTCTACTGCTTAGGCACACCAGGGGCTCTGCAAACGCAACGTGACACCCGCAGACCATTCCATCAAAGTCTGCATTTCAAAAGTCACTACTTCCCTTCTGAGCCCCGACGTGTGCCCAAACAGTGGTTTACCCCCACACATGGGGTATCAGCGTACTCAGGAGAAACTGGACAACAACTTTTGGGGTCCAATTTCTCCTGTTACCCATGGGAAAATAAAAAATTCTGAGCTAAAATATTATTTTTGAGGAAAGAAAACGTATTTATTATTTTCACGGCTCTGCGTTATAAACTTCTGTGAAGCACTTGGGGGTTCAAAGTGCTCACCACACATCTAGATAAGTTCCTTTCGGGGTCTAGTTTCCAAAATGGGGTCACTTGTGGGGGGTTTCTACTGTTTAGCCACATCAAGGGCTCTGCAAACGCAGAGCATTCCATCAAAGTCTGCATTTCAAAACGTCACTACTTCACTTCCGAGCCCCGGCATATGCCCAAACAGTAGTTTACCCCCACATATGGGGTATCACCGTACTCAGGAGAAACTGGACAACATCTTTTGGGGTCAAATTTTCCCTGTTACCCTTGGGAAAATGAAAAATTGCAGGCTAAAAGATCATTTTTGAGAAAATAATTTTTTATTTTATTTTCATGGCTCTGCGTTATAAATTTCTGTGAAGCATTTGGGGGTTCAAAGTCCTCACCACACATCTAGATTAGTTTCTTTGGGGGTCTAGTTTCCAAAATGGGGTCATTTGTGGGGGATCTCCAATGTTTAGGCACACAGGGGCTCTCCAAACGTGACATGGTGTCCGCTAATGATTGGAGCTAATTTTCCATTTAAAAAGCCAAATGGCGTGCCTTCCCTTCCGAGCCCTGCCGTGCGCCCAAACAGTGGTTTACCCCCACATATGGGGTATCGGCGTACTCAGGACAAACTAAACAACAACATTTATGGTCCAATTTCTCCTATTACCCTTGGCAAAATAGGAAATTCCAGGCTAAAAAATCATTTTTGAGGAAATAAAAATTATTTTTTATTTTCATGGCCCTGCGTTATAAACTTCTGTGAAGCACCTGGGGGTTTAAAGTGCTCAATATGCATCTAGATAAGTTCCTTGGGGGGTCTAGTTTCCAAAATGGGGTCACTTGTGGGGGAGCTTCAATGTTTAGGCACACAGGGGCTCTCCAAACGCGACATGGTGTCCGCTAACAATTAGAGCTAATTTTCCATTCAAAAAGTCAAATGGCGCGCCTTCCCTTCCGAGCCCTGCCGTGTGCCCAAACAGTGGTTTACCCCCACATATGAGGTATCGGCGTACTCGGGAGAAATTGCTCAACAAATTTTAGGATCCATTTTATCCTATTGCCCATGTGAAAATGAAAAAATTGAGGCGAAAAGAAATTTTTTTTGAAAAAAAAAAAGTACTTTTTCATTTTTACAGATCAATTTGTGAAGCACCTGAGGGTTTAAAGTGCTCACTAGGCATCTAGATAAGTTCCTTGGGGGCTCTAGTTTCCAAAATGGGGTCACTTGTGGGGGAGCTCCAATGTTTAGGCACACAGGGGCTCTCCAAACGTGACATGGTGTCCGCTAACGATGGAGATAATTTTTCATTCAAAAAGTCAAATGGCGCTACTTCCCTTCCGAGCCTTACCATGTGCCCAAACAGTGGTTTACCCCCACATGTGACGTATTGGTGTACTCAGGAGAAATTGCCCAACAAATTTTAGGATCCATTTTATCCTGTTGCCCATGTGAAAATGAAAAAAATGAGGCTTAAACAATTTTTTGTTGAAAAAAAGTACTTTTTCATTTTTACGGATCAATTTGTGAAGCACCTGGGAGTTCAAAGTGCTCACTATGCATCTAGATAAGTTCCTTGGGGTGTCTAATTTCCAAAATGGGGTCACTTGTGGGGGAGCTCCAATTTTTAGGCACACGGGGGCTCTCCAAACGTGACATGGTGTCCCCTAAAGAGTGGAGCCAATTTTTCATTCAAAAAGTCAAATGGCGCTCCTTCCCTTCCAAGCCCTGCCGTGCGCCCAAACAGTGGTTTACCCCTACATATGAGGTATCAGCGTACTCAGGACAAATTGGACAACAACTTTCGTGGTTCAGTTTCTCCTTTTACCATTGTGAAATCAAAAAAATTGTTGCTAAAAATAATTTTTGTGACTAAAAAGTTAAATGTTCATTTTTTCCTTCCATGTTGCTTCTGCTGCTGTGAAGCACCTGAAGGGTTAATAAACTTCTTGAATGTGGTTTTGTGCACCTTGAGGGGTGCAGTTTTTAGAATGGTGTCACTTTTGGGTATTTTCAGCCATATAGAACCCGTAAACTGACTTCAAATGTGAGGTGGTCCCTAAAAAAAATGGTTTTGTAAATTTTGTTGTAAAAATGAGAAATCGCTGGTCAAATTTTAACCCTTATAACTTCCTAGCAAAAAAAAATTTTGTTTCCAAAATTGTGCTGATGTAAAGTATACATGTGGGAAATGTTATTTATTAACTATTTTGTGTCACATAACTCTCTGGTTTAACAGAATAAAAATTCAAATTGTGAAATGTGCGAAATTTTCCAAATTTTCGCCAAATTTCCGTTTTTATCACAAATAAACGCATAATTTATTGACCTAAATTTACCACTAACATGAAGCCCAATATGTCACGAAAAAACAGTCTCAGAATCGCTAGGATCCGTTGAAGCGTTCCTGAGTTAATTCCTCATAAAGGGACACTGGTCAAAATTGCAATAAACGGCCAGGTCATTAAGGTCAAAATAGGCTGGGTCATGAAGGGGTTAATCCTTATAACTCCCTAACAAAAACAAATCGGTTCCAAAATTGAGCTGATGTAAAGTAGACATGTGGGAAATGTTACTTATTAAGTATTTTGTGTGTGACACATCTCTGCGATTTAAGGGCATAAAACTTCAAAGTTGGAAAATTGATAAATTTTCGCCACATTTACGTTTTTTTCACAAATAAACGCAAGTAATATCAAATAAATTTTACCACTATCATGAAATACAATGTGTCACAAGAAAAAAATGTCAGAATCATCAGGATCCGTTGAAGCGTTCCAGAGTTATAACCTCATAAAGGGACAGTGGTCAGAATTGTAAAAATTGGCCCGGTCTTCAACTTGCAAACCACCCTTGGGGGTAAAGGGGTTAATTCTGTGTTTTAATCCTTACATCATGCTGTCCTCAGATTACATAGTAAAAACCTGCTGACTGATTCCCTTCATTATAAAGAAGCTCTGAAGGCAAATTCTCGGGATATCTATATCTGGCCCGTTGATCTAAGCAGCTCATTTATACATGAAGAACAATGTAAATTTCTTTGGAATAATACATCAGATCGCAGATATCAAGATATCATTTTATTCAACCTTTTTTAAACTACACATCCCTGTAAACTGCTTAGTAGGGATGACCCTGCTGACAGATTTCCTTTTAAAGATGACCACCCTAGTATCCACACTCATATCCTCTTCTTTTGAGCTCCACACGATCAGACTTTTCCACCTTTTCTTCTGCTACTGGTGGTTGTGTACCGCCCTCCAGGGAAATCTCACCAGATCCAGGTTCACTTTAGAAACCTGGCTTCACCACATACATTCCATTCCAATTTCCCCATCTGCTGCTTATCTTCTGTTATTAAACTCATCGAGCCCTATCAGGAGTTTTTAAAGGGGTTGTCCACTACTTGGACAACGCCTTCTTGATCTAAATGTTTGGCCCGATAAAATAAAAAAACAATACTCCCCTCCCGTGCTGGCGCCATTCCAGCCGTTTCAGCACTTGTGCCACAGGGCTCTCGTGCCGTTGTTGTGACACATGAACCCCGGCAGACCAATCAGCGCTGGTGTCACTGTCACCACATTCGGACAAATCAGACATGAAGAGAAAGTTCAGGCTGCACCTGCTTTCTCATTTGCTCTTGATGCTCATCTCGACAGGAGGCGAGGACAGTGATGCCAGCACTGATTGGGTGCCAGGGTCACGTGTGACAGCAACATCGCCAAGGAAAGCGAGAGCCGTCACCGCGGGAACGGTGCCAGCACAGGAGAAGAGTATAGGCTTTCATTTTATCAAGGCCAAGCGTGGGGTATGAGAAGTTGTTGTCCAAGTAGTCGACAACTTCTTTAACTCTCCCACAAATAAAGACAGGATTACGTAGGACCTGGTCTCCTGGATCTGCTCAGTATATGACTTTACCAACTCTCCTCATACAAGTATTCAATATTTCTTTTACAGTTGGTGAGTTCACCATTTGTCATATTTTTATAGTCCTAATTTGTTGCTTGTTGTTTGGTCTGTTTTTTATTTTTATCATGTGCCGTGATCATTTTATTGTATTTATCAATTAATGATTTACATTCATAATTTTTTCTTTACTTGTATGTTGTCTTCTTTGTACACACATACAGCACTCTTCTCATGGTTGTGCCCACTCATTTTTTGCATCTTTAGTAACTACTCACCGCTTTCTGACCACAACCTTCTTCCTTTTAAGATTTGTCGCTTCTCTGATGGCAACCCTAAATATTACACACATTTTCACACCAGCAACTTATGAAGAATTTACAATCCTCATTGTCCCTAATCTTATAACTCTCCTGATTTAGGTACAAAAAGTCATTAGACTAAAAATGCCCTGGTTAAAGCAGCACCTCCTACACAACTGAACGCACTGACACAGATGGCGGCAAACCCTGGCACACACTGCTAATACATTTTTTTTTTTCAGCAATGCTTTATTTTTTCTGAACGTTTGTGGAGAAAACCACATTTTTCCGTAAGACCTGATTCACTATAAGTTATGTATTATTTTCTTTACTCGCCAACAAGCCTACTCCACCAGTATCATCCTCAGTCTCCAATTGCCAATCTCAGCTCTGTTGACATAGCCGCTTACCTCAAAGAAAATATTGACAATAACCAACCTGAAATTATCTCCTAAACCCCTTCCTTATAGTGTGGATCCCTTCCTCCGCCGACACTTCAACAAGTTCACTTTCCATTTTTGAACCAGTAACAATAGAGAATAATTGCCAGGCTCTCCTCTTTTTTCAACTGCACCAGTGACCCTATTTCCTCACATCTCCTCCAGTCCTTCTCCCCAACAGTCAGTACCGACCTAACTATAATATTTAGCATTTCTCTTTCTTTTGGTAACCTTTTTCCTTCAAGCATGCCATTGTAGCCTAACTGCTTAAAATAAATATACAGTGGGGCAAAAAAGTATTTAGTCAGTCAGCAATAGTGCAAGTTCCACCACTTAAAAAGATGAGAGGCGTCTGTAATTTACATCATAGGTAGACCTCAACTATGGGAGACAAACTGAGAAAAAAAAATCCAGAAAATCACATTGTCTGTTTTTTTAACAATTTATTTGCATATTATGGTGGAAAATAAGTATTTGGTCAGAAACAAACAATCAAGATTTCTGGCTCTCACAGACCTGTAACTTCTTCTTTAAGAGTCTCCTCTTTCCTTCACTCATTACCTGTAGTAATGGCACCTGTTTAAACTTGTTATCAGTATAAAAAGACACCTGTGCACACCCTCAAACAGTCTGACTCCAAACTCCACTATGGTGAAGACCAAAGCGCTGTCAAAGGACACCAGAAACAAAATTGTAGCCCTGCACCAGGCTGGGAAGACTGAATCTGCAATAGCCAACCAGCTTGGAGTGAAGAAATCAACAGTGGGAGCAATAATTAGAAAATGGAAGACATACAAGACCACTGATAATCTCCCTCGATCTGGGGCTCCACGCAAAATCCCACCCCGTGGGGTCAGAATGATCACAAGAACGGTGAGCAAAAATCCCAGAACCACGCGGGGGGGCCTAGTGAATGAACTGCAGAGAGCTGGGACCAATGTAACAAGGCCTACCATAAGTAACACACTACGCCACCATGGACTCAGATCCTGCAGTGCCAGACGTGTCCCACTGCTTAAGCCAGTATATGTCCGGGTCCGTCTGAAGTTTGCTAGAGAGCATTTGGATGATCCAGAGGAGTTTTGGGAGAATGTCCTATGGTCTGATGAAACCAAACTGGAACTGTTAAGTAGAAACACAACTTGTCGTGTTTGGAGGAAAAAGAATACTGAGTTGCATCCATCAAACACCATACCTACTGTAAAGCATGGTGGTGGAAACATCATGCTTTGGGGCTTTTTCTCTGCAAAGGGGCCAGGACGACTGATCCGGGTACATGAAAGAATGAATGGGGCCATGTATTGTGAGATTTTGAGTGCAAACCTCCTTCCATCAGCAAGGGCATTGAAGATGAAACGTGGCTGGGTTTTTCAACATGACAATGATCCAAAGCACACCGCCAGGGCAACGAAGGAGTGGCTTCGTAAGAAGCATTTCAAGGTCCTGGAGTGGCCTAGCCAGTCTCCAGATCTCAACCCTATAGAAAACCTTTGGAGGGAGTTGAAAGTCCGTGTTGCCAAGCGAAAAGCCAAAAACATCACTGCTCTAGAGGAGATCTGCATGGAGGAATGGGCCAACATACCAACAACAGTGTGTGGCAACCTTGTGAAGACTTACAGAAAACGTTTGACCTCTGTCATTGCCAACAAAGGATATATTACAAAGTATTGAGATGAAATTTTGTTTCTGACCAAATACTTATTTTCCACCATAATATGCAAATAAAATGATAAAAAAACAGACAATGTGATTTTCTGGATTTTTTTTTCTCAGTTTGTCTCCCATAGTTGAGGTCTACCTATGATGTAAATTACAGACGCCTCTCATCTTTTTAAGTGGTGGAACTTGCACTATTGCTGACTGACTAAATACTTTTTTGCCCCACTGTATATATATATATATATATATACCGTATATACTCGAGTATAAGCCGAGATTTTCAGCCCAAATTTTTGGGCTGAAAGCGCCCCTCTCGGCTTATACTCGAGTCAAGGTGGGTGGCAGGGTCGGCGGGTGAGGGGGAGAGGGCGCTGAGGCATACTTACCTGCTTCCAGCGCTCCCCCTGCCGTTCCACGGTCTTCGGTGCTGCAGTTCTTCCCCTCTTCAGCGGTCACGTGGGACCGCTCATTAGAGAAATGAATAAGCGGCTCCACCTCCCATAGGGGTGGAGCCGCCTATTCATTTCTCTAATCAGCGGTGCCGGTGACCGCTGATAGAGGAAGAAGCTGCGGCACCGAAGACCAGCTGTACGGGGGAAGGAGCCGGACGCCGGGAGCAGGTAAGTATCGCATATTCACCTATCTCCGTTCCACACGTCGGGCGTCGCTCCATCTTCCCGGCGTCTCTCCGCTCTGACTGTGCAGGTCAGAGGGCACGATGACGCATATAGTGTGCGCGGCGCCCTCTGCCTGATCAGTCAGTGCGCAGAGACGCCGGGACCGGACGCTGGGAGCTGCAAGCAAGAGAGGGGAGTATGGCTTTTTTTATAGAGCACTATATGGCACAGGTATGGGGCAGTATAAACGGTGCAGAGCACTATATGGCACAGCTATGGGGAAATATGAACGGTGCAGAGCACTGTATGGCACATCTATGGGGCAATAATGAACGGCGCAGAGCACCATATGGCAGCTATGGGGAAATATGAACGGTGCAGAGCACTATATGGCACATCTATGGGGAAATATGAATGGTGCAGAGCACTATATGGCAGCTATGGGGAAATATGAACGGTGCAGAGCACTATATGGCACAGCTATGGGGCAGTATGAACGGTGCAGAGCACTATATGGTACAGCTATGGGGCAGTATGAACGGTGCAGAGCACTATATGGCACAGCTATGGGGCAGTATGAACGGTGCAGAGCACTATATAGCACAGCTATGGGGCAGTATGAACGGCGCAGAGCACTATATAGCACAGCTATGGGGCAATAATGAACGGTGCAGGGCACTATATGGCACAGCTATGGGGCAGTATGAACGGTGCAGAGCACTATATGGCACAGCTATGGGGCAGTATGAACGGCGCAGAACACTATATAGCACAGCTATGGGGCAATAATGAACGGTGCAGGGCACTATATGGCACAGCTATGGGGCAATATGAACGGCGCAGAGCACTATATGGCACAGCTATGGGGCAGTATGAACGGTGCAGAGCACTATATGGTACAGCTATGGGGCAGTATGAACGGTGCAGAGCACTATATGGTACAGCTATGGGGCAGTATGAACGGTGCAGAGCACTATATGGTACAGCTATGGGGCATTATGAACGGTGCAGAGCACTATATGGTACAGCTATGGGGCAGTATGAACGGTGCAGAGCACTATATGGCACAGCTATGGGGCAAGAATGAACGGTGCAGAGCACTATATGGCGCAGCTATGGGACAATAATGAACAGTGCAGAGCACTATATGGCACAGCTATGGGGCAGTATGAACGGTGCAGAGCACTATATGGCACAGCTATGGGGAAATAATGAACGGTGCAGAGCACTATATGGCACAGCTATGGGGAAATAATGATCTATTTTTATTTTTGAAATTCACCGGTAGCTGCTGCATTTCCACCCTAGGCTTATACTCGAGTCAATAAGTTTTCCCAGTTTTTTGTGGCAAAATTAGGGGGGTCGGCTTATACTCTGGTCGGCTTATACTCGAGTATATACGAGATATATATATATATATATATATATATATATCATTCCTTAATAAAAATTGCTATGCTGATTACAGACCTGTCTCTACTCTTCTTTTCATCTCTAAGTGTCTGTAAAGCTTTGACTAATGCTTTGTGTGCTCTCTTATGATTTGCCATCCTTCTGTTAACTTTCATCTAGTCCCTTTGCAATCCGGTTTCTACTCTTCACAAGCTCCAGAAACTGCACTTACTAAAGTCTCTAGTGATCTAGTAAAAGCTAAATCTTATTGTCACTTCTCACTTCTGATTTCTCTGCAGCATTTGACACCATAGATTACCAACTCCTCCTCACTATGCTCCACTCTATCCGTCCTAAAGGGGTTCTCCAAGAAAAGTTATAAAATAAATTTAAAAATATATATTTTTTTAAATGCCTTTATTTAGTCAAAAGGTATGCTTTATGTAATGCACTCTGTCAGGATTTTAAATATGGCAACTGCCAAGACACACAGTAAAACGACCTGTGTGAATATTAACAAATAATTTTATTTATATGGTGCCAACATAATTGGCAGCACTTTACAATTAGGCAGGGGCATGTACAGATAATTCACTTCCCTTTCACGACATGCGCCGTACATGTACTGCGCATGCCGTGAATCCCCCTTTGATGTTGGCTCCGGCGGTGAGCCCACATCAAAGTCGCGACATGTCAGCTGTTTTGTACAGCTGACATGTGCGCGCAATAGCGGCGGGTGAAATCGCTATTCACCCGCCGCTATTAACCTGTTAAATGCCGCTGTCTAACACAGACGGCGGCATTTAACTACCGCATCCGGCTGGGCGGCCGGAAATGACGTCATCGCCGACCCCTGTCACATGATCGGGGGTCGGCGATGCATCAGGAAGGTAACCATAGAGGTCCTTGAGACCTCTATGGTTACTGATGCAGGCCTGCTGTGAGCGCCCCCCTGTGGTCGGCGCTCACAGCACACCTGCATTTCAGCTACATAGCAGAAATCTGATGATCGCTGCTATGTAGCAGGGCCGATCAGGCTATGCCAGCTTTTAGCCTCCCATGGAGGCTATTGAAGCATGGCACAAGTAAAAAAAAATGTTTTTAAAAATATGTAAAAAATATAAAAGTTTAAATCACCCCCCTTTCGCCCCATCCTAAATAAAACAATAAAAAAAATCGAACATACACATATTTGGTATCGCCGCGTTCAGAATCGCCTGATCTATCAATTAAAAAAAAAAGCATTAACCTGATCGCTAAACGGCGTAGCGAGAAAAAAAAACGAAACGCCAAAATTATGTTTTTTTGGTCGCCGCGACATTGCATTAAAATGCAATAACGGGCGATCAAAAGAACGTATCTGCGCAAAAATTATATCATTAAAAACATCAGCTCGGCACGCAAAAAATAAGCCCTCACCCGACCCCAGATCACGAAAAATGGAGGCGCTATGGGTATCGGAAAATGGCACTTTTATTTATTTTTTATTTTTTTTAAGCAAAGTTTGGATTTTTTTTTCACCACTTGTTAGGTGTCTATGAACTCGTAATGACCTAGAGAATCATAATGGCAGGTCAGCTTTAGCATTTAGTGAACCTAGCAAAAAAGCCAAGCAAAAAACAAGTGTGGGATTGCACTTTTTTTTGCAATTTCACCGCACTTGGAATTTTTTTCCCGTTTTCTAGTAAAAGACATGGTAAAACCAATGGTGTCGTTCAAAAGTACAACTTGTCCCGCAAAAAATAAGCCCTCACATGGCCAAATTGACGGAAAAATAAAAAAGTTATGGCTCAGGGAAAGAGGGAAGTGAAAAATGAAAACGCAAAAATGAAAAAGGGACGCGACTTGAAGGGGTTAAAGCAATGCAAAGTAACACACAGGTCAACAGTTACAGGAGGGGTGAGGGCCCAGCTCACAAGCTTGCAATATATAGGGACATAAGGGGGACACAAAATGTAGAACTTACTGTGCGGTCCAGCAATCATTATAATTAACTAGATGGTGGCCCGATTCTAACGCATCGGGTATTCTAGAATATGCATGTCCACGTAGTATATTGCACAGCCCACGTAGTATATTGGCCAGCCACGTAGTATATTGCCCAGTGACATAGTATACAGCACAGAGCCACGTAGTATATTGCACAGCGACGTAGTATACAGCACAGAGCCACGTAGTATATTGCACAGTGACGTAGTATACAGCACAGCCACGTAGTATATTGCCCAGCTACGTATGTCACAGGTTAAAAAATAAACATATACTCACCTTCCGAGAGCCCCTTGTAGTTCGGTCACATGACCGTGACGTCATTGCAGGTCCTTCTCGCACAGGTGCGCAGGACCTGTGATGACGTCGCGGTCACATGACCGTGACATCATGGCAGGTCCTTCTCGCGCAGGCGTTACGTCATGGCAGGTCCTTCTCATGCAGGTGCGCAGGATCTGTGATGACGTCGCAGTCACATGACCGTGACATCATGGCAGGTCCTTCTCGCGCAGGCGTGCAGGGCCTGTGATGACGTCGCGGTCACAAGACCGTGACGTCATGGCAGGTCCTTCTCCCATACCATCCTTGGCACCGGAACCTGCCGCTTGCATGGATCGGTCACCGGAGCATCGCGAAAGGTGAGTATATAATGATTTTTTATTTTTTTCATTATTTTTAACATAAGATGTTTTTACTATTGACGCTGCATAGGCAGCATCAATAGTAAATACTTGGTCACACAGGGTTCATAGCGGCGGTAACAGAGTGAGTTACCTGTGGCATAACGCGGTCCGTTACCGCTGGCATTAACCCTGTGTGAGCGGTGACTGCGGGGAATATGGACCGGGCGCAGACTGCAGGGGAGGGTCTAATTGGACTGTGGCCGTCGCTGATTGGTCGCGGCAGCCATGACAGGCAGCTGGCGAGACCAATCAGTGACTTGGATTCCATGACAGACAGAGGCCGCGACCAATGAATATCCGTGACAGAAGGACAGACAGAAAGACTAAAGTGACCCTTAGACAATTATATAGTAGATAAGGGATTTCATATAAAGCTGTATGATCCGGACATGTGTCTAAGTACAGTTACCATGTGCTAGTGGCTATGTGGAGACAGATAAATAGGAGGGAGCAGATTATGATTAACATTTAGAAGGAGGGAACAGAGGAGAGTCAGGTTAGTGAACTGAGGTTATAGGACTGTCTAAAGAGATGTGATTTTTAAATCACGGTTAAAAACATGAGGG